>NC_048897.1:62242404-62336435 GCF_011077185.1 Oxyura jamaicensis
CTTTAGTGACACCCCTTGCCAGAAGAGGAAAGCAGCCATGACCCCGAGCAGCTTTTTCTCTACCAATATGCATCTCCCTCGCTGAGGAGGTTTTGTTTAGCATACTCAAACCTACCAGACATGAGGCACACTGAAACCATCACATCTCCAGTCAGACCACTGGAGATGGAATTGTCCCTTGTCAATAGAGCACAATAGAGCTGAGTACATGCACCAACAGTGAGGCTTTTCTGTGTGGAGCTTGACAAGAGTTTTACACACTTCACAGGGTGTCGTTCTTCTGCTAGTATCATCTTTGTGCTGATTTTGTACAGCCTGAAGTACAATCAAGTATATTCATACTCATTGCATGTGATTTCAGTAAAGTTTGTACCAACCTGGAATGAAATATACAAAAGCACTCCCACTGGCTTCAAATAACAATTTTCTT
Organism: Oxyura jamaicensis; assembly: GCF_011077185.1. Classification (NCBI taxonomy): domain Eukaryota; kingdom Metazoa; phylum Chordata; class Aves; order Anseriformes; family Anatidae; genus Oxyura; species Oxyura jamaicensis. Next base: position 62,242,835 of record NC_048897.1, read on the forward strand.
CATAATCAATACAGAATATTTGCCTCAAACGTATTTGCCATTGATGCCTACAGGTGTTAAGACCTTTGCTTTTGGAATAAAACTTCACCTGAATAAAATACTGTACAAAAGAGCCAAAAACATGATGCTCACAATCTCTCTGCTAGATAGATGTTGTAAAATTTTCTGTACATACAGCAATCCTGAGAGGTCGAATGACATGCCCAAGATAATCAGTAAACAAGTACAAGAGCCAGATGTTTCTCCAGGCCAGCTTCTCTGTGATGGATGAGGCAGCACCCAGAGGAGAGCCTACACTTCTTGAAGAGAGCCCAGTCTTGCGGAACTGTGTGGCATTGCCTTAGAATAATACTTTGCCAAAAAAAAAAAAAAAAAAAAGTCCACAGAACACTCTGTATCATTTTTTTTTTTTGAAATGCAGATAGATATTTACAAAGTAATTTTTATGAAGCAGAACTTGTTACTACCTCATTGCACAAATTCAGTGACTATTACTCATTTTCAAGCTGCTTGGGAATGCAAGTGCTGAGGAAGAACAAAACGAGCATCTGAACTGAGAATGTGATGTTTTGTCTTAGATTTGAAACCAGCTTTACCTGCTGAAGCCCTTTCACAAATCATGTCAGCAACAAACTGCATCTTGCCTGATCATTTATGTACCAAAGTTTGCCCGCACGCAAAGCTGAATGAGCTAATTTTGTGTCACTAAAATGGCCATTGTAGTCAGCATGGCACTCACATGTGACTTGTCTTAATATTATTATTATCCCTAAACCAATGTAGGATTCTTTCTGCATTGTTTGCCTAAGAGTATACAAAATGCACTTCCCTTTTGGCCAAGGATTCTAATGAGGGATTTTCCAGCATTTTGGGAAGTGTGGGACTTTTTACTGGAACAAGAGATTTAAATTAAATCAAAGCAATGCCCGTGACACAAAATCCTGCCTTCTCATTCAGAGAAGTTAGATTCAGTTTCAGCTTCTTCTGATCAAGGAAACGTGCGGACTCCCTCGAGCCTGAGCTGCCTCATGAGGTCTCGGAAGGCCGCTCACTGTGATGTGGTGCGGTTGCGCAGCCCCGCTCGTGACACCGTCCCTCTCCAGGCCACCTCGTTTCCCCCGTTCTCCTCCCCGGGGAAGAAACCGAGCCCCTCGCTCGGTGCACTTCTGCTTCGGAGCACGGCCCGCGGGGAGGGCAGCGAGGCTGCGGCTCCGCGGGACCGGCCGAGCCGGAGGCGGAAGGGTCGAGGCAGAGCCCGGGGCTGCCCGGCTCCCGCAGTCGCCTCCCGCCCCGTGCTCCGGCCAGGCAGGTGGGGCGCAGGAGCGGATCCGGGCTTGCCCCAGCGGCCAGCTCACGGCCGGTGAAACGGGGTGGGGGTGAGGGGTGACCGCCGGCCGTGCGCTGCCCCTCCGGGGCGGCAGCGGGCAGGGCGAGCCGCTGCCACCAGCGTGCCCCGGTCAGGGGGGGCCGGAGCCGGGAGCCCCCGGGGGCCCAGCCGCTGCTGGCGAGGGAGGCGGCAGCTCCCCCCGAGTGAGCCGCGCGTAGGAAAGTGTCAGTCATCCCCTCGCACATACCTCTCCGGGGTGTAGCAGGGAGCGCGGCTACCTAGCAAGGCAGAGTCACGAGCACGTAACTCACCTGATCTCTGAAACACCGCGCTCGCGGCGAGATGCGGGCGCAACACCCGGCACATGCAGCCCGGGGCCGGCTCCGGCCGGGCGCGGGGCGCGGGGCGTTACCCCCGGCCCGGCGGGGAGAAAACCAGCCCGGCCGCGCCCGGCTCTGTACCCCCTACCCCCTGCGCGGCGAGAGCTCTGCGGGGCCGAAGCGCCACGGGGCGCGGATGATACAGGCTGCAAAAAACAGGTTTTGCCTCTGGTCAGCCAGGAGAATGCTGCTAGAGCCCCCGGCCCTGCAGACGTACGGGCGCTGGTTTAGCAGCGGAGCCGGTGAAATAGGGGCAGTCACGTACCCCGAGCTGCGGGACCCGGCGAGCCGCGCAAGGCTTCCTAGGAGCCGTGACCCCGCGCACCTCAGGTGCCCTGTGTTTGCGGCAGCCACATCGCTCCCCTCGGCCGAGGGCACAACGTGCGCTCCTACCTTCGCCTTCCAAACCCATTGAAACCGATTGATTTGAACGGATCGAGTGCATCAAGAACACTTTATTAGATGAAAAATGCACCTACGTTGAGTCATAAATATTAATGACGGCTGATTTGTCACCTCTTAGCTTATGTAAAGAAGGCTGACATTCATTATAGTTACTCATTACAACTCACGTTGTCCAAATATGGATTTATTTGTGAACCCTTGCTGTTTGATGGATTTGCATGGATCTTGAAATCGATCGGGTCCGGTTCCTATGCTCCTCCTTCCCCCCACCTGAGGTTAACGTGCCCGAAATGAGAAATCACGGCACAGACCGTGCAAACTTACTTCTGTACTACAGTTAAAAACACTGTCCCCAGCAAAAAAGAACGAGGGGCTTAGCAGCTTTTGCAAGTTATGCCAGTACTCGGATTCCACACCTAAAAGCTGTCGTTATAATTCATAAAGTACCACCGGGGAGGGTGTGGGGGGGGGAATGTTGAAGATAATTTACATGAATCCTCCAAGTTTTCCCCCAGGATGGGTTGCCCCCAGTCCATGCTACAACGATTAAGCAGTGCCTGGGATGTGGGGGTGGGGGTAAGTGTCAAAGAGAAATCGCCCAGCCAGGCACGCCAAGGTCCACCCACTTCCCCCGCGCTGCGCTATAAAAGGGAGCGGTGGAGCGCAACTCGGCAGTAGTTGCTCCAGACACACAAAGACAGAGCTTTCGCTCCTCAGGAAACCCTGCGAGTTCGGATCGCTACTGCAAGAACGTTTGTCTCAGTGGATTAGCCTCACTGTCAGGTAAGAAGCTTTTTTTTTTTTTTTTTTTTTTTTTCCTAAAAAAAAAAAAAAATGCAGGGGAAGTGGAGAGGAAATGGAAATCTGCTAAATCTGGGCTGTTTTGAAGAGCTTGAAGTTACGCTGCAGAGCCTTGCACTGGCTCTTGGCACCAGCTGCAGTTTACAACATAAGGTCCAGAATTAGCTAGTTCTGCGTGTGAAGAGAGAAGATGAGCTATCGGGGATAAACTTCCAGGCACCAAAACACTTGTCAGAGTTGGGAAACGATGCATCTGAAAGCCAGCTCCCGCTAATCTCGTGGGTTTGCTGAATCCTAATGCAAGCCGCTGGGGGTATTCTGGCAATCCTGCTGGTTTTCAGCCGCCTCTCGAAGTAAAATCTTTGACAAACGTAAACTTTAGAGGCTCTGTTATTTACTTTACGATAAGTTGCTGAGCAAATACTAGCTTTTGGTTCATGTCTCACACTGAGTTCCCGGTAGCCTGGGGGCTCTACCGATGGAAGAGGTTCTCGGAGCCACTGAAAGAAAAAGAAACGGACAGACCTTATTTGGCTTATCTTAGCAAAAATGCTTATAAATTCTCTTCTCTATCCACCAGGAGTTCAGCCAGCATGAAACTGGTTCACGTAGCCCTGCTCTATCTCGGCTCTGCGACCTTCTTCGGGGTGGATGCTGCAAGGGTGGACGTAGCGACAGAGTTCAAAAGAAAGTGAGTATGGGAGCGCGCCCAGCCGCCCTTGGAGCCTCCGCGCCCCAGCGCCGAGCTCCGGCTGCGACCAGAGGGACCGGACTCCCTGCGGGAATTGCATAGGGCCGCGTGCCCTTTCAGGAAGCATCCCCAAAAAAGTCCGAAAAATCTCAGCGCTGGCAAAGATTATCGCCCCTCGAATCTGTTTGGCTTGGCTCCCGCCCTGCAGGCTTGCACTAACAGGCTGTCCTCTTCCCTTGCGCTCCTTTCAGATGGACGAAATGGGCACTGAGCCGAGCCAAGCGGGACGTGAAGCCCTCGGGCGCGCTCCGAGCGCTGGGAGCAGCCGCCGCCGTGCAGCCACTCGTACGGCCCCAGGACGTGAAGGAGGATCCCCGCGTCTCGCATCCCAGGTAACTTCCAGCTCGAACCCTCCGGGCTCGGACACTTGCTCGAGCCAGCGGAAAGTTTCCGGGTCCCTTCGTTTCCGGGTGTTTCGGCTCCTCGCTGCAAATCCCCGAGCCCCGGAGACAGCTCCTGCAGTGAGCCGCCTCCCTTACCCCGCGCTCTTCAGCCGGCGGAAGATAGTAGAGCTTTTACTGCGAAAGCCAAATATAAATAGTAACTTGAGCTCTGGATCCCCAGATAAAGTAACAGCCACAAAACGGCGGGGCCTCGCCTCCCGTGGGCAACGAGCTCTGCCCCATGCTCGGGTCGCCCCTCTCCCGCCACTCGGCGGAGGGCAGGGCCGGGGGGGCTGCACGGCGGGTCTCCTGCCCTCTCCTCCGGGCCCCACCGCGCCACTCTCACGCCTGCTCTCTCTTCCTGCCTCGCAGCAGCCGGGAGGATGCTCACATCCGCGTCAAGCGCTACCGCCAGAGCATTAACAGCTTCCCCCACTTCCAAGCCATCCGCACGGGGTGCCGCTTCGGGACGTGCACGGTGCAGAAGCTGGCCCACCAGATCTACCAGCTGACCGACAAGGATAAGGACGGCGCCGCCCCCGTCAGCAAGATCAGCCCCCAGGGCTACGGCCGCAGGCGGCGCTCCCTGCGCTCCCCCCGGACTCTGCGGGCGCTGCCCCGCGCCTCCGCGCTGGGGGTGTGAGCGCCTCGGCCGGCTGCACTCAGACACGGACACTCCGGGCGCTCGTGGAGGACTCGCGGAGAGCGCCCGTTCGGACGGGACCCGGCGCGCCCTCCCGGGGTCGGCGGGGCAGCGAGGACCGGCGGGACGCGCTGCCGGTGCCGCCGCCGAGGGAGCTGCGAGAGCCCCTCCGGGGCGCTCCCGGTCTCCTCGCCCTCCGCCTGGGGCTGGAAGGCGGCCGCCCCTCGCGCCGTGCTCGCCGCCGGGGGCCGGGACCGGGCCTTCGTCGCCGGGAGGCTGCGCCCTGCGCTGCCCGGCCCCGGCCGCCCCGAGGAGGGGCGCTCGGGGGAACCCGGCGGCCGGCCCCCGGGCAGGCCAGGTCGCCCCCACCTGCTCTACCCTCTGCGCTATCTGCACCCGGCAGGGAATCGGACACTCACTAGTCCCTGCGGGGACTGCGATATACTTGAACGTCACAGAGAGGAAAAGTGCAATTGTACGTGGTTTTTGTTAATTATGTGCGGTGCGGTGTGTGTGGATCATGAGATAAGTATCGGTATTTAAGATTGTCCTGTTTGTATCTTTTTTGGAAAATATATTTTATTTTTATACGTTTTATATATATATATTGCATATGGGCATTTTAAAACATTGTATCCCCTCTATTTTTCATATCGTGAATGTCAAACGTTGTTAAACTCTTTTTCCATACCTTTTTTATCTTGCATTCCAGACTGGTGAAAGATGTAGAGAATGTATCAGCTGTTCTCCATGGGTAATATGTGAAATAAAGTAAACACTATTACGTAAAGCTTTTCTGTTGTTTTTAGTAGGGGCAGGCGATTAAGATGAACGAACCCTTACTTTCTGCAGTCCTACCCTTACTTACCTGGCATAGCAATGCTGTGACAGCCTGAAATGTGGCAGATACAGACTCTGTTAGCAGCTGCCTTATCTAGTCAAATCAAATAAACTCAAAAGCATGCATGTTAAAATCCCAGGGCAAAGCTGTTGAGAAGGCTCTAAGGTCTCTTTTACCCACATGTTCCAGCCAGGGCTGAAACGTGTCACAGCTTGGGTTGATCGTGCAAGTTTATTTTTTGCCCTAATTAATCAGAGAAACAACTGCACACTTCAACATTGCACAACAAAGTAACAGATTTATTGAGGGAGCATGTTCCAAAAATGGTCATAGCAGCTTCCAAGGTTATTTATGTTGAAGGATTTCCTGGGCCACAGTTCAGGTTAAAGTTAAATGGTGACCGGTTCAGTGTGGGCAGAACATCTTGGATAAAAGCTTAGCGTTAGGGATTTTGTTGTTTTGTTCTTTTTTTGTTCTCTCTCTCTCTCTTTTTTTTTTTTTTTTTTTTTTTTTTAAACAAATTCCAGCCACAGACTAGAAAACAAATGTGAAACTGAACCTTATTAATGCACCAACAGCACCATCTATTGGTGTCGATTCTTCATCCTTCAACAAAACAAATCTCTAAAAAACAAGTGTATTTGAGTAACAGCTTGGATCAAACGTACCATTTCCCCTATGGCATATGTCTCTGAAGACAGTGGACATAGACACAAGAGGGTAGGGGAACAGAAGCACTAAATGCTGCTAGAAGAAATTAAGTGGGTGTATTTTTTTTTTTTAATTATTTTATTTTTTTACCTAAGTGCTGAAGGAAAACATTATTTCCAAGAAATAATCAAAAGAACTAGCAATGGTACACTGCCAGGAAAATTGCTGCAAAAAAGCTTGGGTAGGAATTCAGTCAACTAGATAACTGGCATATACTCATAATGATTTTCTCCCCAAAGTTTTGAAATTCTGCTCAGAGTGCTTATTTTTAATCTACTTCCCTAAACTTTTTCAAACTAAGAATCTTGGCATCTTGAGAGGTGGGTTTTCCATTTGAAATATTATTTTGTTTTATTTTGCATTGTTTTGCTTTGTTTTGTTTTTAAAGGCATATATGTTGCCAGTTGCCAGTTTTAATCACCATCTGTTTGTTAACAGCTAAAAGAGAATTTGTGTCTCTGCTGCTGATGGCCTTGCCGATCCAGATTTTCTAGGGTGTCAAAATAGGATGGGTAAAAACATAAAGACCTAGAGAAGTATGGACTCAAACATATCAGACTTCCAAATACCACCTTCTGGTTGACAAGGGATGATGGCAATCACACAGTCTTCAATGTAGACTATAGCTGCCAGCTGAGACACAAGCAAGAGGCTATTCTGAAATCATTTAAAGCTCCTCAAATTAGGCTGGTTGCTACTTATTAGTTTTGGGGAGCTTGCAGTGGGAAATTACAATGTGTAGGTGAAGGCACCAAAGGTATCCAAGTACATAGCACAGCTGGAATGACTTCCATAGAGCCCTACACTTTAATAGCTACATTATTTTATTTATGGGTTACAAAGCTAGTACCTTTATCATTTAAACTTGGGACATACTGGACTATGGACTGGTTAAGTATGTATATACAAACCAGCTACCTTTGTTTGTATTAATCTTTTCTTCATTTACTGCCAAAAAACAATGCCCACTTAAAATACCTTTTCTTCTCTCCTTTCGCTTTCCCTGATAAAGATCATTTCACTCAAAGCTGAAATATCCTTGGCCTAACCACACAGGGTTAAAATCGGGAATTCTGACCTTACTGGAGCTCCCTAGAAGCAATTCCCATTTGGAAGGTTCAAGAGCACCACCTGCCGTGGTTGTAGGGAGAAGCAAAACTGCACAGTTGCAATAGACAGGAACTAAAGAAAAGATTCCCCCACCCCCACAAATCTTGGAAACCATAATGACTTCTCAAGTGAAAAGACCAGCACTGCTGGACCAGACACACCAGAAAGTAGTGGGTAGCCCTGTGTCTGGACGACAGCATGTGTTTTGAATGGCAGGAGGAATGAAGCTGAAAAGTAAACTCCCTGGAAAAAGAGCAACTGAGTATTTTATCTAACCCGTAGGCTAGATAGGCTGGGGAGAATGACAGAGCAAGCAGGGACTCCTTCCTGTGGCACGGCTAAGGCCACATCCCAGATAGAGTTAGGACAGTCTTTGGGAGCTGTTCCATAAGGGCTAAAATAAACAGAGACAACATTCTCTCTCGTTGTCCATTTCTGCACCTGCCCCAGATGAGATTTGCCCAGGTGAGAGTTCTTCCTCCTGCCTGTGCAGGGGACATTACTGAAGAACTTTGGCTAATGAATCTTTTCACTACGAACATCCCAGAATGCAAAATGCTGGGCGTGAACTTTCAAACTTTCAATCCATAAGTGAACTTGATTAAAATCTCTGAGGAGTGTTAGTGTTCTGACCCCCCGCCCCGGGGTCTCAGCGAGAAAAAGCTCGTGAAACCAGGAAAAAACACAGGAATAAGATGCAGCCCTTTGGCCTTCAGGGATGAAAATGAGCAGCTGACTCCCAGTGCTCACAGATGGTCAGCCCATGAGAGCAAGCTTCCTCATAAAGTCCTAGAAGTTGAAGAAGAGCAGGGTGCTTAGGTCAAGGCCAGCCTATGATCTAATTTGACGGATGAGAAGTGGAAGATGGCATCAAATGTCTCCAAAATCAGTAGCATCTGTTTACACAACACCTTAGTTAAAGTATCGGGTTCTAAGAACAGCCTTGTAAGCCACCATTTCAAAGGCTGCTTGAAACATGACTATAAGCTCAGTTCAAACAAGATTCTGAATTATTATTATTATTATTATTATTAATAATAATAGTTTTGCAATGGTGAATATGTATTGGAGCAGAAATTCATCCTTGTGCATCAGTCTATCCAAGAACAAATGCCAAAGGAGTGGTCACCATTCCCAGCAGAGCCTCCATGGTGAAGTGTCAGGAATGTTCACTGAATATTCTTTATGAATTACTATTTTGCTTTGTGCCTACCCTAGAGACACCCCATGGCAAACAAAAAAGACTTTGCTATAGACAATTTTTATTACCAAAATTGATTGCAAAGGCTATTTTTATCTCAGAAAGACTTTTGTGGCTCTATTATTTATTCTATATGGAATGGTGGCAAGGGGCCTAAAATGCTGATATGCAAGCATTTTCCCATAAATCCTAGTGCAGATCCCCTAACCTGGAGGACGGAACCAAGTAATCATATTTCTTTCTCCAGAAGGTACCACAGAATTTACTTCAGGCTACCATGTCGTGGGGAGGACTGGAAAAGACGTTTGTTCTCCGAATACATCAGAAAGCCATCAAAGAGTTCTGCCACTGTTACCTAGGAACGCCTTCTACTGTATCCAAAAAGTAGAGATACTGGTGTACTTTCGGATGATTATCAAAATCTGCAAAGCATCTTGGTCCATGCTAGTAAGAATTGCAGTCAGGTGCCAGATAGAAACTTTTTCTTCAAGTACAATGACAGAAAGGGGAATACTAATGAATATTTTGGCATATATGAAGCCTTTTCTGGCTCATTTAGTACCCAAAGGACAGCAAGTCATAATTAAAGCCAATAATGGCAACTCCAGACAGCCATCCAAATATTTTCCTTGTGCCGTCAATACACCGTTTTATATTATCTCACATCATACTTAAGTAGTGGAGAGCACACAGGCATCAGGAGAAAAAATTCCAGCATGACTGAGTACTACCAATAACTAAATCCAATTACTCCTAACTAGAATTTGTTTATTGTGTTCACAAGGGTTTGCTTTTATTATCCAAATATTTCTTAAAGAACACTTTTTTCACCAAATAATTTGTGTCAACTTGGAAATTGTTTTAATTTTCAAATACTTAATTCTTTGGAACAGGGTCATATATTCTTCATGAGAAGAGGAAGCATAATTTGTTCATGAGGCAAAGAACATTGCTATGTAAAACCCTTTTTACGACACACTAGTCAAGGCGCTTGATAAGTGTAATGTCTCCAAATGAAAAACAAATGGTTCCATTAAAACTAGAATCAATGGCTTGATAAGACTGGAGTTTTTTGCTTTCCAAATTCCCTGCAACAACAACAGCAATGAGGAGTCCAAATGAAAACTTTTGATTAAGTTTGATTATGTGATAACTTCTATCAAAGATGTAACTACACCTCCTCAGCTTCAATCCGCTTACAAAAGCCTGTTTGTTTTCCAAAATCAGGCAAGACCAGTCCAACCCAGCTGAAGTCAAAAATTTTGTAACAGATACTGACTCTCAAAATATGTTTGCACAATAACTATTCCTCCAACACTTCCAGTTCACTATCACTTTCCAGATGTCAGTTTGCAAATTCAATGTAGGTATTCCAGTAATTATAAATCTGTTAATATTATTTTCATGCTTTCCTTTTTTTTTTTTTTTTTTTTTTTTTTTTTTTAATTGTAATCATACTAGTTTGTTAGTGTAATAACAAACAAACAAATGTCTGGGTCTTAATCTCTGATGTCCAGTAGTACTGGCAGAAATAGGATAACAAACAGAAGGGATCTTTCTTATCTGTTGGTTCAGGAGCAAACTAAGCAGTTCATTAAACAAACACAATTGTTGTCCTTTTAATAGGTGGTTACTGTCACAGGAGTTATCATGAAACCCACACACTCAAAAACTAAAAGGCCACCATGTAATCCATCTCACTGCTGTTACAGGAGAGCAGTAAAGGGGGTGGGGGTTCCTCAGGTCCCCTTACATGACCTGACTCTACTGTGGCTCTCTGCTGAAAAGCAGTAAGCCCTCGGAGGCCACTGCACTTCCCCATCTGCACAGAAGGACTCAGGAGCAAATCTGAGTCTGCACATTGGAAGAAGACAGCTGCACCTTGTAAAGTGTATTTGTTCTCTTTAGAGCCAAGGAAAAAATGATGGGTTTCTAAGTCCCTTTTTCTAAGTTTTTTTTTTTTTTTTTTTTAAATCTTTTTTTTTTTTTTAATTATTTTTTTAATCTTTTATTTTATTTTATTTTTATTTTTATATTTTTTTCCCCTGGGGCTCTGAAGCTCTGCATCCCATTCTGCATAAGGAACAAATTCATAGTCTGGCCCTTTATTGATAAACAACAAGACAAATATGCAACTGGCATATATCATTAGTCTCCTTACTGCCTACAGACATCAGACGTTCTGTTGGTGATGTACTGGTGAGCCAGATAGGAATTTCAGCACCAAATCCCAGGCCTGAGACTGATCCCATCTAATCGAAACAAACCCTCTAGTGACTTCAGCAGGAAAAAAGCCTAAGCCATAGCATTCTTTCAAAATATGACTATTTCTACACTGAAAACTTGTATTGTAAGTTACCCTTTGTACTTCATTTATTCATGAGTTCTGTTTTTGAAGATCGATGAAACTGCTAAAAAATAAAAGGAAGGGAAAGGAACTGTGTCAAAAAGAGGTAAAAAACCCAGACTGTTCATTTCTGAAATGAGTTCAGCAATGTATGATCATTGCTGCTCCTCTTAAGTGGATGTGGTACTGCTGGCAATGACAGCTTCAGCAAATATACATGTATGAAGTGTGGTGCTAAATGTGTTCATGAGGGGGCATTGAATAGCAGAAACTTCCAGTGTTCTTGTCCAAAACCCAGATGCCATTAATGAAGTAGGATTTTGGAGTGTTTCAAACGCGATGACTTTATATAGCAGCACTTCCTTCCTCCTCTCTCTCCTCTCTCTCTTTTTTTTTTTTTTTAAAAAAAATCTCATCACCTATTCTGAAACCTCAAGAAGGGCTATATCCAGACAACCAACTCAAATGAGATAATGAGTGTACATCGTTTACAGCAGAAACTGGCGGTCAGAGCTGCTGCATCAGTCAGGGCACACACACAGACAAGGTAACTGGTTACTATTTAATGAAGGGTATAAAAAGATTTGCACAAAGAAGTGAGTCCTGCAAAGACAAAGATGATTTGTTGAGTGATTACTCACATCATCTTGCCCCAGTCTGATTTCATTAACTCCTGATAATGGAGGAAAAAAAAACCCTCATATTGCAAGTGCACAAGGGCCATTAAACCTGATTTATTGTGTTAACCACACTGTGAGGCAGACAGAAACAAATGATACGTTTTTTCCATGGAATGTTGTTAGAGTTTGTGTACCAAGATATTTTTCTCCTTCTACTAGTCTGGCACATCTGTACAACTTTGCTGCCATCTGCTGTCTTCTAAAGAAAAATAAATCACTCTCATTTAAAATTATTGCTGGATGTCAAAGTGGCACAGTGCTGCTGCCAGCAGGGATGCTTGCATTTACACGGATTTTTTATCTGGCTTGGGCTGGTTACTCAGTATGCTGAGTAAGGCCTATGCTCAAATTTTTAATTCCTCCTCAGCTTTACTCAGACAAAGCAAGAACAGCAAAATACCTTTATATATTCTGAGGAGATGGAGAAAGGAAACTATTTTGTTCTTTCTGTTATTCTTAGCAAGCTCAGGGTTTACACTTTACCCATTGGATACCTAGATGTCTCCTCTATCCCACCACCACTTTTGCTGTAGGCTACCAAGATAGCCATGACCACAGCAGCATTTTTAGAGAAAAGAATGTTTTCAAGGTGTGACATGAAGGCATCAAAGGAGAACACAGGCTCTTCAAGTGTTATGGGAATTACCTATTCACTGATGAGTAAAGAAGGCTGAAGTTTTCTGACATTGCATTGCAATGTTAGAAAATGTTAGAGCAGCATTGCCTATTCAGGAGCATTCATGAACAGAGAGATGTGCACATGCTCTTCATTTCTAGACAGAGAGATTTTTAAAAGGCAGGAATTAGAATAGTGTATGATGAATCAGACTGACCTGCCATTTACCTAAGTCATAAGCAATGCCACCCCTCAGTGGTAGTTAGATGTGAGCCGTCAGCTTCTACTACTGCAGAGCTGAAGTTATTCCTATAACTGATACAACCAGCCCCAGCAGGATCATTATTTTTGTTTTTTCAATCCAATATATTTTTTTCAGTGAAATTTTTATATTGGATTGAAATCACAATCATATTAGCTCTGATATAATTATGCTATATATACTTTGTACAAGTATTCTTATTTTAATAAATAACCCACTGCAAAATGTATTAATTATAACAGATAATCCAACACTTGCAGAAGGAAGTAGTATATCTAGTATGAAAGGTTTCTTCAAATTCTACCTAATGAAGATAAAGAAAATAGAGAGATCTTATAAAAGATTGTAAAGATCTCTGGGCTTATGTGAACTTTTAAAATTATTATTAATACTGCTGAATACAAAAACAGGCATTGGAGAAAGGACCTTCCAACAAAATACTTCTCATCTCTCTGACTGTAGAACTTCTTCATAAGTTATATACAATGTGATGCCTACGAACAACATTCAGCCCTTCCGCGTGCTTAAAAGAGGTGGTTGAAGCAGCATAGTTTTGATTTAGTTCTGTTTTGGATTCAATGCTGGTTAAATTTGCCTTATACTGGATATACAGTGATACACTAATTAACTCATTTAGCCCATCCAGTTTACACGTTATATACTCTGCTATGAATGGTTACAAATGTGAAAATGGAAACGTTGTATGGAAGTGGTAGGGGTATCTACATCTTTATTTCCTTGCTTCCAGACAGGTATCAGTCATGTTCCCTGGCCAGAAAACAGCTTTCCGCTGCCTAAATTTGTAGGGCCCCAGGTAGGGCTACAAATAAGGTGAAGCACTGCAGTTACCAGCAGTTTTGGCAGAGGAGTGGAAGACAGGACTAATGAACCACCACTACCCAATAAATTAACGCACGTGCACATATAAATCGTGGGAGCACAGAAACACATACATGTAAACACACCTAACCAGGCACTGTAGGACTGAAGGGAAAAGGCCTGAGAAACTCAGGCCAACTGTCAAGTACAGGGCAGGCACATCATTAGCAATAAACACACAACTGACAAATATAGAAGAAGAGGAATCAAAGCTATTGCCAGCCCTTTTCCATTAAAGGCTGTTTATGAAAAGTGGTGGGGGCAAACCTCTGTGTAATGAAGCCCAGCAAGAATCTGAAGAGCACACAGAGCTGCCAGGGAAAACTTGCAGCCCTCTTGAAACAAAGAATTATGCAAAAACTAATCTAAACAGTCACTGTACTGAACAGATCTCTGCTAGAAGATTAAGTTTTTAGTCAAATTACTATTTTGAAATAGTAGCTCTATACATATATATGCTTGAAAAAGTCTTTGACAAGATATTTCAAATTTTGTTCCAGATCCAGTTTTGGCTTTCACTTCGGATTCAGTTCTGCTCTTTGGTTTAAAACACAGCAGTCTGAAGCCACCAGTCATAGAATCATAGAATACTTTGGGTTGGAAGGGACCTTAAAGATCATCTAATTCCAACCCCCCCTGCCATGGGCAGGGACGCCTCCCACCAGACCAGGTTGTACAAAGCCCCATCCAGCCTGGCCTTGAACACCTTCAAGGACGAGGCATTCACAGCTTCTCTGGGCAACTTGTTCCAGGGCCTCAGCACCCTCAGAGTAAAGTCAAGGCACTGAATTAGCCTGGATTTTAACTCTGTCAGCTATCTTATATAAAAAGTAAGTATGGCTGGAGGAAAAAAAAAAAAAAAAAAAAAAAAAAAAAACAAGCAACAAATGACCTAAATCTATGATGGAGAAAGGGACTGGAAATCCTTGATCCTTTTAAGAAGAGGAGAGGTGCTGTAGGCCAAATCAGAAATGCTGAGGAGGGAAAAACTATCATCTAGCTGTGTATAGCAGCAGAAGTCAGTATGTTGGACATCATCAGGAAGGTTACTGAGAATGTGTGGGTCTGTCTGGAACTACGCAAAACCTCAACCACCCTGTGTCTGGTACACAGTTCTGACCTCTACATCTCAGGAAGGACATAGTGGATTTACAGAAGGCACAGAGAAGAGCAATAAAAATGATCAAAGGGATGGAGTGGCTGTTTTCTGAGGAGAGACTAAAAAGGCCAGAACTCTTCAGTGTGGAGAGACAAAGGCTGAGGAGTGTTATGATTAAAGGTACACACGGTACAAACTCATTAAGATGGTGGATAAGGTGAATGTAGAAGTGTCATTCACCAAATCCTGCAATACTAGAACTAAGGAGCAGGGAGGGCACTCACTGAAACCGGTAGGGAAATGGTTTAAAACTTATACTTTTTTTTTTTTTTTTTTTTTTTTTTTTTTCCACAGAAGCTGGTGAATTTCTTGTCCCATGAGGTTGTGGAGGTAGATGGCATCAGAAAGGAATGAGAAAATATATCATATAACAGTATCTAGATGGATATTATAGGGCATAGGCAGGGGCGTACCATTTAAACTCCTTAATCCAATGATGCTGGGAGAACATGAGGAGAACTAACCCCAGGAAGAGGCCAGGTTCACATGCTGTGCCTAAACTCTACCTTCTTCTTTAATCTCAGGACAGCGGGGACAGCACATTGACTTAGATAGACTACTGCTCAGACCCAATCACACACTTTTGATGTTCTTATGAATAAAGCTTTTGTGTTGAGAATTCCCTCTGTGTAAGAAAAGCCACCCTATCATGATATACTGCGAATGTGAGTGGTGCTGTTGCTTTAGCAGAGGACTCTAAAACTGGCTAATGAGAGCACATCCTGATAGAAGAATACACATCTCTATGTAAGAAATACCAACAGGATTGTTCTAGCTATACCTCCATGTACCATCTAGCAGCAGCTTGAATCACTCCGGGGTTGTAAGATTAGAAAATAGTTAGCTCTACTTTGTGAGGCCTTGTAATGTAGATGGCAAGAGAAAGACTCACAAAATCTCTGGATGCAAGGCAGAACAACTTGTGTTCATGGGCCAGTAGTTGTAACTATTATGAACATAGTTGGGAAGGTCATGGAAGCAACTAGCTACTCTAACTGCTTCAAGGGTGCTGCAGAGTGGAATAAAATATATGGATGGGAACTATTTTAATCATGTTCTTCTTTCTCTTAATTGTTGTTTATTTAAGAAGACTGTTTTAATGCTTGTCTTCTTGTCAGCCACTGTAGCAAGAGAGAAACGACTTCATCTGACATCAGCTAAGAACAGCAGATGTCCATGATGTGCCTTAAGAGTATAATAGAACTGAATGATATTCAATAACAGAAAAAAAAATGCTTGGATAAGAATTTATTATTTGCTTTCATGTGTCTTGCATATTTTTGTAGTCACAAGTTTTTTGTTGATTAAGGAGTTTTACTTTTACCCTCTTTTTTTTACACCAGCATCTCTGCTGATGAAGGATGAATAGGGAAAGTGTTGACCTTTCTCTTTATGTTCCAGTTAATAAACACAAATAACACTTTCTTGTATCCGTGCCCAGTTTGGATAAAACACAGTCTGATATGAACTGTATCCCAGATGTTACATCTGATAATTAGGCAGCTTTAAAATGTAACATAGCTGAATGTTATTAAAACAACTAAAATAAAATTAAACCTTCATCCACGACATATTTTTTTTCCTCCAGGAACACATAGGTTTTTGCCTTGAAAAGGTCATTTTAAAGAAGAAGCATAATGATTTAGAGGAAGTTAGATTTCAGTTCTAGCTTGTCTGTATGAAATACTTTGCAATAAACTGCTCGTCAGTGGCTTATTGTAGGCAAAACAGTCAGCTGGTAAGCTCTGTAGCTTTTATGTATTCTAACACACTTCCAGTATGATCCAGAATATCCAGGCAAGAGGTAATATATTTGATCACATGACTTGTTATCTTAAATGGTTTCATATGTGGTATTTGCTCTTGTTATTTGACATGACTCAAGTTGACCTCATTGTTTGTATGCCTGAGAGGGAACAATTATGTAACTACTAAATGGTATGGTAGACAGCAGTGCCATGCAGGACAGAAGAAAAAAGAGAAATGCAATGTCTACCAAATTATCAGAACATCTTACACCAATATACTACGCCTATTTATTTTTTTTTTTGTACTGTCCTATATTAGAGAACAGTGAAAAAGCTAACATTCATGCTGGTAGGGATCTGGGTTAATCAAGATATCTTGTAGTTCTTGTAGTCATTTGGAACCTACAATTTTTGTGATTCTCACTTACATCAGAAGCTGAATATTCAGTTATAAAATCTTAAGGAAGATGTTGAGGCAAGTATGTCTTTAGTTTTATCAGTGGTTTATAAACAACAGTTAAATAACATAACATGAATTAAAGCTGAGAAATCACAAGCACTGCAATTTCCTTTTTGGTACTGACCTCCTTCTTGCAGAAGCATTTGTATTAACAAGTTAGAAAATGAAAGATGAAAGAGCCCTGGAAAATTCACTGGTATCTATTTAATCTAATTTTGAGGTTCTTTATTTTAGTTTTCCTGGCATAGATTTCAAGTTTTTGTAAGTAAAAACATTTAATATTTTATGAAACTGCAAGCTGTCCTTTTAGAACTATTATGCTAGATTTTAATTACCTTGAAGTCTTCATGGAAGTTTTTGTTGAGCAGACAGAGGTTACTAGACAAAGTCATTCCATTGTTCTGAAGTCTCTGACTCCAATCTCATCTTATCAAATATCAGTAGCCAGTGAGTGACTGGATGGACAACACCCAGCTGAACCAGCACAGTGGGCAGTGTGCTAATGTTTCAGAAGTGTGGGCAATTTCTGCTGATTTCATAAGGAACCAACTTGAATTGCATGGCAAAAGGATGCTGGAGATACTTCAAGACAACATTAAACCATGTCATAATTAACGAGCTTGTTATACATCCTGTAAGGATTCCAGTGTCCTGACTAAAGCCCACACCTGAGGAACTGCAATCTGTATTCCCTAGTTCTTCCTCCTATTTCAGTATTTTCTATTTTAAGCCTTACAGGTTTCTGGGGTTGTTATGCACATTAACGAAATGAGAACTGACTGACTGGCCAACCTCAGAAGGTAGTGATCAGCGGTGCAGAGTCTGGCTGGAGACCTGTGACTAGCAGCGTTCCCCAGGGGTCAGTGCTGGGTCTGGTCTTATTCAATGTCTTCATCAACATCTTCATTGATTACCTTAACGAGGGAATAGTGTCTGCCCTCAGCAAGTAGGTCAACAACACAAAGCTGGGAGGAGTGGCTGACATGCCAGAAGGCTGTGCTGCCATTCAGCGAGACCTGGACCGGCTGGAGAGATGGGCAGGAAGAAACCAAATGAGGTTTAATAAGAGCAAGTGTAGAGTCCTGCACCTGGGAAGGAACAACCACATGTATCAGTACAGGCTGGGGGACGACCTGCTGGAGAGGAGCTCTGAGGAGAAGGACCTGGGGGTTCTGGTGGACAACAGGCTGACCATGAGCCAGCAGTGTGCCCTTGTGGCCAAGATGTCCAATGGGATCCGGGCATGTATTAAAAGGAGCGTGGCCAGCAGGTCAAGGGAGGTGATCCTCCCCCTCTACTCTGCCCTGGTCAGGCCTCACCTGCAGTACTGTGTCCAGTTCTGGGCTCCCCGGTACAAAAAAGACAGGGATCTCCTGGGAAGAGTGCAGCGGAGGGCCGCAAAGATGATACGGGGCCTGGAGCATCTTCCCTATGAGGAAAGGCTGAGAGTCCTGGGTCTGTTCAGCCTGGAGAAAAGAAGACTGAGAGGGGATCTTATCAATGTTTATAAATACCTGAGGTGTGGGAGACAGAGGGATTTGGCCAACCAGTGGTTTGTGTGGACAGGACAAGGGTTAATGACGACAAGATGGAGCCCAGGAAGTTCTGTACCAACATGCGAAAGAACTTCACGGTGAGGGTGACAGAGCACTGGAACAGGCTGCCCAGGGAAGTTGTGGAGTCTCCTTCTCTGGAGATATTCAAGGCCCATCTGGATGCCTACCTGGGCAGCCTGCTCTAAGGAACCTGCTTTGGCAGGGGGCTGGACCCGATGATCTTTCGAGGTCCCTTCCAAACCCTACAATTCTGTGATTCTGTGAAAAGTGCTCCACTGAAGCACTAGAGGAAAGCAAACTGTTCAGAAACAAACAAACAAACAAACAGAAAACAGTAAATACCTTTGGCTGTCACGCACATGCCCAATCAACATGTGCTAGTTGGCTCTCTAGCCTGATAAACCTTCCTTTTTCTCCTAATGGAATTGTTGATGCACATTGAGAGGACACGAGCCCAGAGAATATGACAAACTCTTTCCCTGGAGCATGGAACTGACTGTTGCCAGCTCTCAGGGAGGCAGACACTGGTGCACAGGGATTTATTAAAGCTTTCCTGGGATGCTTGACAACATGATCTTGCCTCCAGATACTGTGTTTCTTTTAATATGTGAGTAGGAAAGACAGTTTTAATTAGCATGACTGTAAAGGTGACCAGAGCAAATACCAACTACTGTCAGCATGGTGATTACAGGTTCCTCACACACACTGCAACAGATGAGTGGTTGCTTTGTTTATGTGGTAGAAGTGGATGGCAAAGGACAGCAAACGTGATTTAGCTCACAGCCTAGGAATCCAGAGGAGGATGAGAAAAATATTTTTGCTTACTGTGACACATTCAGTGTTTTGCTCTGAATTCCTTGAGACTTCATTTAGTGTCACAGACATGAGAGAAGTAAATGGATTAAATGGCTGATTAGAGTGCTCTTGTCCCTCAAATATCTGGGATGGAACCATACCGAAATACAGTTTTAAGGCCATGGCACAGCTTTAGAGCCTGCTGTTTTAATCTGTTCAGCACAGTCTGGTAATAACTGTGCTCAGTTATCTCTCTCACAGCTGCTACTTCCCAGTCTGAAAGTGATACTGCACTTTGGAACAGCAGCATTTCCCACACAGCCCAAAAGCCCACATACTGGTACTCTGAGGTGGTACTGCCTGACAGTGCTATCCTGAGGCAGAAGGCAATTACTTTCCCAGACACATGCTGTCAACTTTTCCACTTAAACAGCATTCAGCCTTTTAGGGTTCTTTTTCTGTAGCAGCAAAGTGGGGAGTATCAACGCCTCTGCTCTTTTGTAGTGCTCATTAGACCACGTGTTCCTTCCTAAGTTCACTTTCGTGATATGATCCACTCCTTTCTGTAGGTCTCAAAAATATTATTCCAAGCAGAATGCCTTGAGAAGGTAATGGTTTTCCTGCATGTGTCTAGGTCATTCTGACCTAACCCCTTTCCTGTAATATTGTCTGTCTAACTGTCAATGTGTTCAACAAATTTAAAATGCCATTAGAAAGATTAGAAGATGGTCTGTGTTCTATACAGACTTCCTCCAACTGAAACCACTGTGAAAATGCCTGGAATATTTAAATATTGCCTATATTGTGCAGAGATAGAGTAGGATTTTGGTTTCTGCTGACTCCTGTCTGCAAAGCTCCTCCAATATCAGTTATTTTCATCCTTGTCTAACATGTAAGATTTTTGAAACAGCATTTAGCTAAAAATGGAAGCTGACATACAAGTGTATGCCAACTTTCCAAATGCTGAATTACAATTACTTTCTTGCCTCACTGCCATCAAATGAAGAATTTGGCTACACAGTAACTCAGAAATGGGCAATCTTGGTATGCAATACAGCTGTACTTGACTAAATATCTCCAAGTAATTACAGAATTACAAAGCTGAACCTGTATGATGGCATAGTCCATGAGCATGTGGGGACATCTCTCTCCCTGATTAGGTAAGTAAAATTTATCTCTTTTAGAAACACCTTTATCTTCCTGGGCTTGATGACAGATTTTTTTTTTTTTTTTTTTTTTTTTTCCTGTACTTCCTATGTACGCGACTCTCATTTTGTAAGGTAGTAGGACTCCCTGGGTAATTAAATGATTACCAGTAGTGACATTAAGGCAAGAAGAGAAAACAAGGATACTATGGGGAGACTGGGAGATGAGCATGCAAACAGGCTACACCTTTATGGATTATGTAATGTCCTCCAAGGAGCAATCACTGGTCCCTGCGCCAAGCAGTTCTATGTGGCTCATGCCCACTCTGCTATGCTGCCATGGGGAGTGGTTGCCTATGTCTGTGCTGACAGCTGGGGTGTGGTAGGAGAACTGGGACCATCTGGATAAAAAACAGTCAGGGTTCAGTCTGTAACTGCAAAAATGTAGACATCTGAAACAAAAAGAGCTACATGAAGTCAAAAACCTGAAGAGTGGGAATGAGGTAGTCAAGAAGAATGAGACGTACTAGACATAGCACGGATTAGAGAACGTATGGTAGAAGTTAGTTCATAGGCGAGAAAACATTAGTCTGCGGGTGAATACAGTGTGCTGTATTCACTTGTACAGAACACTGGCACAGGTTCCTTGTGCAATAAAAGTGATTCAGAAAAAGAAGTTCAAATAGCACACACTGGTCATGCTCTGTATCCAGAAGATCTATGAAGGGATAGATCTATCTAGGAGATGATATATCTAGTTAAAGATACTCTTTACTACAAGAATAAATTAAATGTATCTAAGAACTTATAAAATATATAGAATCACAGAATATCAAGATACTCAGTACTAATCTTATTTAGGAATGGTCCTCTCCATAATTCTGTGGAATATTCAGCTAGAGGCATAAATGTCCATTTTCATTGCCTTACTGCCTAAGAAAAGTGTCCATGTTCCTAAATGGATTTCCAAAGCACATATGTGCTAAGAACAGACCTTTGAAAACTTTAAATGAAATCTGCATGTGTATGCCAGTGTTTAGGCTTTAGTGTTCAGGTTTGGAAAAAGCCAGTTGGAAGTTAAAGGAAGTGAGAAGTGCATAAAGTAGGAATCTTTTTCTCCATGACCTCCTGTAGGAATCTGTAGCCTTTGTGAAGTCATGTTTTCTTTCATAAATCTGTAAATAATTTTCAAGGAAACAAAAAAAAAATACCATGTTAACATTCCAGGACTATTTATTTCTATTATTTTCATTATCTTCCCTCTATACAATTCTAAAAAGATGTGTATATATGCATGGTTACATAGGTTAGTCATTTCATGCAGATATGCCTCCACATGGACAAAAGGCTTTAAAACCAAAATCCCTTGAAAGGCAAAGTGGTGAGAAAGAGGTAACAGCTCATATAGACTTATATTTTACAATAGAGAATGTAACTTTTAAAAGTTATAGGCTTATTGTTTACCTTGCTGAATTTAACACAATTAACAAATGGATCACGGTTTGTCTCCCATGATCTTCTATTTTTTTCTCCAGAAAAGTGCCTTTTCTGCCCTGTGATTCTTTTTTGTTCTTTATGTGCAATTTGATGGATCCCTCACCTGTGTTTTTGGTTACTAGAAAGCACTGAAAATAATACAGATAATACAGAGAAGGACTTCCTGGTCTCACTGGAATATCAAGGTACATTTTAGCACTAAGATGAAGAACAACTAAGGCAAGGAAGAGAGGCAAAGCCTTCCCTTCACCCTTAAGAGTTGTAATCCCTGCTCCCCTCATAAATAGCCATTGGAAAAAGTCCACCACTGTCAGTGTTTTCTTCAGGCAGCATCACAGTTTGTCTTACTTTATTTTGCCAGGATGGATATTTTTGCTGAAGCAGTGAAGAGCAATGTCTATGGCTGCAAGCACCCTTCAGTGACATGTTTTCAAAAAGAGGCAAAAAAGTATCAGGGAAGATGTTGGTTTTCAAGGGCTGCCAGGCAAGACAAACCAACCCCTTCCTGTGGCTCTGGTGACATGCTTATGTCCTGCTTTTGAAAGGTCTGCAGGAAATGATGAGACAGAAACCAAATTATTTTGGCAGAGAGCACCTTTGGAAAAATAACTTGTATATTACAGCAGAGGCTTTGACTAATACTGCACTTTGAGAGAATCTTAATACAAACATAACACAGTCAGGAAACTGTCTCCAGCACCTACATTGACAGACACTCTTGGCCTCACAGAAGTCCAGTTACTTCCCTCTGGGTCCCTGAAGCAGCAGCTCAACTCTGTCCTTACTCTAGTGGCAGATATGCAATTTCCCCTAGTCGGTGTTTCTGGCAAAGAAACTGTTACTCTTGCAATAGTGGAAATGGGAAAACCTGCATTTCTCCAAACTTGCCAGGATACCCAGGACTCGGGAGGACTCTTCTAACAGATTGCCAGCTGGACCAAGAATAATGAAGTTCTAAGGTTTAAACAGTGGTCTGCTCTGGCAGTTCCTGATGTAAAAAGATACTTTTACTCCCCTTCTCCCAGGTTCAGTCCTCTCGTTTTTTCATTTTCTGGTTTCCTTTCTTGGGCTCCTATGGAATAAAGGCTGAAAACAAACAGCATCCCTGCTCCCACTTCAGAAGAACATTTTTTTTTTTTTTTTTTTCCTGCTTTTCTTGGCCGAGTGCTCCTTTCATGCTCAGTGGGTATCCTTGGGATATCTCCCAAGGCAGGCTCTGCACAATGGCCCAGCACCAAGAAGCGTGGCTGTCTAGTGCCTAGTAACAATGACATGACCTGCAGTGGCTTAATTTTATAATTGATGTCTCAGATAATATGTGAATTCAAACCAGCCTCCCAGCCTCATAACCATACCACAGTCTCCTGAAAGGAGCAGGTACTGTCCCTGGCCACAGTTCCCTTTCTGAAGGTTCCAAGATACAGAGAGTGTTTTCTTTGTTTTTCATTCATGCAATAACAGGAAATCCCATACAGAGAAGGATGAGATTTCATTGATTCCCAGAACTGATAACACATTGAAAGCTGATTTGGTTTAGGGCAAAAGAAACTAAAAAGCCACAAATGCACACACACACAAACATGAACAAAACCAAAACCAAAAAAAAAAACCAATGCAACGCCCCTCATTTGGTTGTATGTTATTATTATTAATCAGTAGTTGCAAGCTTGCATTGGCCTCAGCAGAGCTAAGATTTCACCCCAAACACATTATCGGTACAGCTGACTATTCTCTACTACACTGGAGATTTCTGAGCCACATTCTCAAATTCTAAGAATTTGAAATCAGAGATCACTTGCCACAGGCATCAGCTGAGAAACCACAGAGTACAAAGGTAGTTGTAACTTCATAGTAACTTATCAGATTTGCAATGAAGTTAATTTCTGGATCATACCAGTTATTCTGATACCTTAGCACTATCTAAAATGCTGGCAACACGATACCTGAAATTATGTGATTCATAAAGATTAGGGGAACATATTCTGGTAGTTCTTCCAGCTTTTGACCAACAACTGAATAATTTGGCAGAAGTCTTTCGGTCCTTCCAACACAAAT
The DNA here is from genome assembly GCF_011077185.1 of Oxyura jamaicensis. Lineage (NCBI taxonomy): Eukaryota > Metazoa > Chordata > Aves > Anseriformes > Anatidae > Oxyura > Oxyura jamaicensis. The sequence continues at coordinate 62,266,587 of NC_048897.1, forward strand.
GACAAACACAGCGTTTGCACAAGAACATTGGCCATGTCACAATCTTTACAGGGATAAAAATGCATCCAACATTAAATGAATTCCATCACAATGTTTCCATAACTCACATCTGTCTGATAGGTTTGCCAGTTCTCTGGCCTTTTAAAATCTTGGAGGCAATATTCAACATGCAACCAAACTTTTGGGTACCTATCGTGCTTTGCTGCAGACAAGTGATTGCCAGTTGCCATGATAAATATTTATACTTTCCTTTAATGTTCAACATTTGCCCCCCTAATATATGGAGAAGGTAACTCACAGACATAAGCAGACTCAACCAATGGTGGCCCTCAGCTACCTGTCTGTCTGATTGCTCTTAACATCCCACAACAGGGAAACCTGAACAATCCATCCAGCCATTTCTAAAGTGCTCCACTATAAAATCAGGACCATTTCTTTTTGCAGTATAGAACATGGTGATTTGCAAGCATTTTTGCACACAGTTAAACTGTTCCTGCATTAGAGATGGCAATCTTTGGCATGAGCATGTCACAGGCATCGGGAAGGCCTCCTTTTTCAAGCTCAGTTCCACTGTGCTGAATGCCACTGAGTTACTGTTGGGTGTTACCAGCTGTCTTTATTTCTATACAAGAAATTAACAGCGTATTGTTTATGAATTTCAACAGATGACTTCACCAAAAACAGGATTTGAATAATGCCTCTCTATGATAGGCCAATGGTAACAGACTATTTACAACATGTATCAGGAGTCCTTTGATATTTAAAAAGCAGTAGACAAATACTGAACTTTTGCTATACAATAGTTGATTTAAACTGAAATACGCTACCAGATCATTCTCTTATAAAACATGAAAGACATAACTGCACCATTGAAATTCAGCTTCCATAAGCATCTGAATGTGAACACAAACTAGGTTCTAACTGTTCAAAGTGTGTTTTAGGAAGGTTTGCAATATTTTAACTGCATAACCTAACGGTATCCGTCTATAATTAAGGTTTTATAATTAGACTAAATATAGCTTTTGCATTTTGTTAAGTCTTAGTTTATTTAATGATGGGAAAAGCAAAATTAGGACTGGATTATCACTTTGTAATCTGGCCTGAACAAAGGAATAGCATGCAGTTGGTCTGTGTAAGAAAACTTCTGGTCTTGCATCAAATAAACCTGAAGTCTCTTTAGTGCATTTATCTTAGCAAATAACTGGAGAAGTGGCTCAAAGCAACTTCTGTGTTTCTGCAGAGCCTGCTTTACCTCTCTTATCTGTAGGATTGAGCTCAACAGAGAAGTAAGAGGCACTCTCTATATTCACTTGGATGTAATATGTGATAATGTAATAATAATGTACATACTTGGAATTTAATTGTAACTACATTGCATTCTTAAGCATTTTGTTACAGGTGGATTACTTAATATGCCTTCATTGTTTATAAGGTTAATATAAGTTAATTTTTGCAACACATGCAAATCTATCTTTATTTACTTAGTCATTAGAATTAGTCTTCCACAATCAGATTTGAAGGAGGCTTACTCACATTTGCAGGTGGAGATGGTTTGGCCTGACCCAGCAGTAGGACTTGTGGCTTCAGTAGTAGGAACGGCTAAATTAAATGCATATCCACTCCTTCAGCAGCCTCAAACTGAAGACTAATCCTTTCAAAGACAGAACTAGAAGTAGCTTCCACTAATACAGCCATCTATAGAGTGGGACACTGAAGTAGATCAGTTCCATCACGCCCTTTCTGCTATAGGGACTTTATACTCCAAGTGAGAAAATGAATGTAAAGGGGGCATCTCTCTTCAGAGTTTTTACAAGGAACCTGAGGAAATCTGTATCACAAATGAGGTACATCTATAAAATAGTCACTGTTAGTGACAGCTGATAAGAAGCACCAGTAATTCACGTCTTGGTTTCCCACATCTCCAAATTCCTGTCAGCACTAACTTACAACTGCCTCCCTCTAGGTAATATTATGTTCTGAGTTGTTCTTGCTGTTCTCCTGGCAGCCTTGTCATCCTCTGCAGCTGATTCCCTTTCCCTATGCTCTGGAATCATTTTCCAGGTTAACCTATTTCTTGCAGCATGGAGTTTGTAAACTCCTTCCATCAACTTCCATCACTGTGACAGCTCAGTCTGCTTAGGACCACAAGGCAGACACATCCTGCAATATGCAGTTCCTGTACTGCTTTACACAGCAGACACATCCTGAACTGCAAGAGCAAGAGACTTAATTGATTTAATTTTAACTTGGAATTCTCTTTCTAATCTAATTTTCAAAAGGTCATATTAAAAAAAATCAAATGTAGGACTGGTGTTTCTTAATGGTATTTTTGCTTCCTTCCCCTGAATAGTCTTAATTTTATTGGAATTAATTTCATTCAAGCTTGCTATGAAAGCTCTAGTTTAGCTTTCTATGGATCTTCAGCTTTGACTTAGATACCTTGTGATTTTTTCCAGTGGGTGTGAATATGAAAGACAAGTACGACTTACTGAAAGTACTTTAACAAGATTAATGAGATGGCAGCTAAATTTTGAGTTGAACAGGAAGGACTTCTATAGTGAGTTGGTAGGCTGAGAAATTGTTTCCCAGAGGACTGACTAGAGCTCTGCTCCTGGGGTTTCTAAAACTAATGGAGCTGGAGCACAAGACTGAATGGATCTCAGCAGTTAAGGAAGTAAAGATCTAGTGTATTCTGTTATTTCTACCAAATCCTGTTTCCTTTCTTAGTTTCCAGCTAATCAATTTTATTTGAAGGGTAAAAAAGTTTTCCATGTTGATTTCTTTGTTTTACCATAGGCCTGTAACTGATCTGTTTACTAAAACGGTATTGTATTCAGGTATCAGTAAGATGTGGACTGCATTGCTTTGAACAGAAGACATACTGGTCACCGCCTTGTGAAGTGATTTGCATTATGAAGAAAAATAAGTTTAGTTGTTCAGTAGCTGTGACTTATACTGACTATATAATAATGTTCAATGCTTATGTGACCAGCTCACTATTTTTTATGACAAAACACTTTGATATTAATCTAAAACTGGAATATAAACAATTAAGCAATGTAAACTTCACAATCATTTTCACTTGCCAAAGGACAGAAAACTGTGAAACTCTTAGACAGGATCTTCCCGATGGGATTTTGCAGGGCAAAGGAAGACAAAAATCCAATCTATAAAACAGTTCACATCTCCTGTCTTGCAGATATCCCACATGGATCCACATAGACCTTAGGGAAGTATTTTTGTCTAGAGTCTCTGTACCTGTGCACGGGGCAGGGCCCTGCAACTGCATCTGACTAAGGCTGTGTCTGAAGTGTATGATCTGCAAAGCAATCTGCAAAAAAAATCTGCAAAAAAAAGTTGCTATTTTTTAAAGGGAGATTTTCCCTACACTGAGGATGCTACAGGAGAACCTTAGCACTGGGTCTGTCAGTGTTTCTGCAGGGCTGGTGGAGGCTGTACTACTCTCCCACAGACCTGGAGTGGTTAGGGGAAAGCATCACTGCTTCTGTTGGGCAAAAGTCACCACCAGACACCCAACTCTTCTGCTCTACCCGCTCTGAGACCATCTCTTTACTTCACCATTCCCTGCAAATCATTATTTTTCTCTTCAAGGACTGAATCATGGCGCTCTGCCTGTGTCCTTGTTAAGATCTCAGCTAGAAAAATGCCTTTGCTTAAGCAAATAACATCATGGGAAAGGCCATGGCAACACAAACACTTATTTTGCCAGAACACATTTATACTGGATGGGTGGGTAGTTCAGATGGCCATGAACACTTAATAAAGCTCATTTTTCTAGTAATTCCCCAAGGCACTTTCTTAAAAAAAAATAAAAAAAAATTATAGAGACAAGCATTTTAGTGGAAAATTCCAGATTTAAAACAAATATGATTACCTTCTTTTAATATTTTTTTTCCTGTCACCTTAGCAATCTAGGGAATACAATTTTTAGTCTAAATAGACTGTATCTTATTATACCTTTCCAACTCCTCAGTCTTTTATTTCTTATTTTTATATCCAAAATCCTAGTAACAGCCTGTAAGACATTTACATTCCTGCATTCTTGCCCCGGTTTTGTTGGGTACACAGTATTCCTTCTTTTTCTTTTTTTTCTCTCTCTCTTTGGTAACATAATCTTTCCGCATTTTTCCAGGTTTGGACAAACAGAAATGTTTTCAGCCTTCAGTTCGTGTTAAAAAAAAAATCAAAAACAAAAAACAAAAAACCTCTGGCCTTCAGACATGCACTTAAAACATTAAACTGAATGTAGAGAGAAGAATATTAAATCTAGGAGGAGGAATTAAAAACTCTCTAAGAACTTTCATAGAACTTGGAGAATTTAAGAGCTGGACGAACCAATAGATCTCTTAGTTTGATTCCTGTTTGTCATAGTCGTTACATTTTACCCCTTTATTATTATATTGTGATCTGCAACTATTTTCAAATTAAGAATTACTTCTAGAGAAGTACACTGTTTTGAAGTAAAAGTGTCAAGGTTTAGACACTCAACCACTTCCCCTGGCACTGATCAATCATCCACACTGTTAAAAAGCACGCGTAACTTCTCATTTGAATTTGCTGGTTTCAGCTTATATAACTTGGTTCTCATTTTTCCCTCTTTCTATGATATTAAAGAGCCCATGTGTCCCTGATAATCTCACACAGAGAAGTTATTTGTGAACTTATCTCGTCACCCTTGGCTCATTTTGGGGCAAAGTGAACACAGTGTGCAGCTAACACTGTTACATGAAGTACCTGGGCTGACATAATGCCTCACTGCCTCCCAAAGAGGATGGCCTTCTTTCCTTCCCATCCTCCTACTCCTTCCCGCTTACTCTTATCAATTCCCTTTTACCAGCTTTGCTGCTTGTCTAACTGTCCAAGCAGATGACTGAATCCCCTCTAGCAGGGGAAAAAGAGTTGATGCACCTCCCTCAGAAAAGGGAATATCCTTCTCCAGGGTTAATGATGTGAATAAGCTTATTGTATGGTGAGGAAGGTGAAAGGGACAAAATGTGACTGCAAGGCCACAAGGAGGATCGACCTGAGGGCAGAGACGTGGAGACAGAAGAGAGGAACTCAGCTGTACTGTCTAGCTCTGCCATAAGGCTCCCAGTGCAAGCTAATTTCTCTAGCCTTGAAACACTTTATGGATCTACCCTATACCTTCTCCAGGTTTCCAACAGGCTTAAAACGTTAATGCCAAACTGCTTGAAATATTCCCTAGGTGTCACCCTCTATCTCCTATTATATCTACTTTCAGATCACTGATGAAAGCCACCAGGAACATTGTGTCTAACATTGGTTGCTCTGGAATGCTGCCCCCAAACCCCATCTATGCTATTTTGCTGGTCCTTCAGATATCTTGCACAAACTCTACTAATATCAAATAATGCAATTTTTCTTAAACTTCAAAGATATTAATTGAACACTTCACAAGAGATTTTGTATTACTACATCTCCATAATTATGTATATTCAATCAAATTTGAAACTGGATCTGTCTGAAGCAACCAAATTTACATTAACCATACTGAATTTCTTATAGATCTGTTCAAATCACAGCAATATACGCTCCCCAGAATGCTGTGTTGGATTTCATTCCAGTTGTCTCACTAGCACCAAGCTTCTCTTAGCGGGCTACAGCATTATCTCGTCTGTTAGCTTCTCTGGTTACCTACATTTCCTGGACACAGGTTCTCTGTTCCCCCTTTCCAAATACAGACCCAACAGCTAATCTGCCTCTGGTTCCCAGAACCCCAAGGCACTTGCAGCATGACTATAGTTGGAATTACATTGGACATCTTATAAAGTGCCTGCTAGGTCTACGCACTACTGCACATACTGCATGCATTTTAAAAACATTACTGCTCTTTCATACTGAAATACTGAGATACCTCTGTTGATACTACAGCTAACACGGACCTCTAATCCCATGTTTTCAGTCCCATCCTCTATAAAATCCTTCCATTTATTTCCTGAGTACCTTTATTTCCTTGAGCCTCTTCCATTTTATCTACCCATTTAGAGTAATTGGCTTCCTTGTTTTTGTTAAAGTCTCATTCCCCTGAAGAAAAATCTGCATTAAAAGGTTCAACTAACTTCCTCGACATACTAATTGCTTGGTCAAGCTATAAGATTTAAAACAAATGATTCCCCTTTAATCCTAAGGACAATACAAAGGTTTTTGTAACAAAAGTGGATACACAGTTACACATCAGCATTAAAAACACACTTAAAGATTAAAAAATGGACAAAAGTTTTCATTACATAGACAGCATCCCCTCAGTTACTCCAACTACAATTAATAACATTTTTGATTGATGTAATCCTTTATCAGCTTCCTCTATGATTATAAAAATAAAAATGATACAAAAATTAGGAAAATAAAAGAAGCAATGCTTCTGTAAAATCACTTAGCTCCCGATCCTGCCAGTAAGTGCAAAACTCATCCAGGAGCTGTGTGGGAAGCTGACAGATCGGGGCATGACATCTCAGACACTGTCTCAGGGGTGGCCTGATGGAGGCAGCTCTGCTTCCCTGTTCTGTCCTTACTGGCTCTTGCTATACATTATGGATCCCTGGCATTCCACTTGCTCCTCAGCTCATGCCATATATAAGTGTGAAAATAACATACTTTTCCTACAATCTATCACAGCATTTACTTCTGCTTGAATGACAGAGATGTCTGCCACAATGAGGGAAACAAACAACAAGTTGCTTTGTACTGTTCAAAACAGAGGAAAAAACAGTTCCTTTAAAATGTACTTAGATTGAAATGTCAGAGAATTGGGCTTTGACATATTGTGAGCAAATGAAGCAAGTAATGAAAACCCTGGCAAAACAAACACAGGCATGCAATGGAGAAAATATTGTCTTAGCATTGGGACCTACGCAAGGGATGTGCAAAGTCGTTCTGCAGAGAAGGCCAAATTCCACATTTAATGACTACTTGTCTAAATTTAGGACTATATGATACACTTAATCTACAGCAAGATACACACTGATATCAGTGGGATCCTGGCATTAAGATCAAGGGGATAAACTAACCTTTGGTACTGTGACAACTATGTCAGGCTTAATATTGTGATCATTTCTCAGTTGAGGTAACATTTCCATCTTGATTGTCACTGTTATTTCTGCACTTTGATTTTCTTCTTTCCGGATTTCCTTTTGCTGGTATTCCCTTTCTGTTCCCATTTCTGTCTTTTCTTCCTTTCAAGTTTTTGTCCCTGTAATAATTCCTACTACTTCTCATACTTAATCCCGATTGCCTCCAATCAGAAAGGTTTGCTAAGCATTCTAACTCATGCCACTAGATTTTAAAGTTAATTGTTCAAACAAAGAGACAACTAATGTCATTCAGGATGTTATTTCAAGCTGCCTATTTGTAGAGTCCTGGAGAAAATGCTGCAAAAGTTTACCATGAGTTCATATTTAGAATATTATAACGCTTTTTTTTTTTTTTTTTTTTTCTCTCCAGGGAAAGCGATGGGTGTAACCACCGTAGCATAAACTATTCCACAATAGTTGTTCTTAAATAACTCCTTGCAGCTTTTAGAATAGTGCAGAAATAGCTCATGCTATCAGAGCTGTATCAATCATTTTCCTTGTGTAGACAAAGGATTTTGTAAACAGGACAGCTTGGCACATGGCTGACTTTAATGTAAACTTAAATTCTGGGGAAAATGGATCACAGGTTTGTGCAGCACATCAGCTGGGGAAAATAGAAGACTTCACAAGCTTAAATATGTCTTTTCTTGTCTCTGTTTTCTATGAACCACATTGTTGGCTCTTCTCTGTTCCTAATTGTTGTGGTGTGATCTTTCTGGCCTCCAGCTTTGTTCTAATGATTAAACAAGACTAACACGTTTTTTGAGGTCATAGTGATAATATGATAGTCCCTTTGAAGGGATTTGGTAAACAGAATACAGCAGTAATGCACTGTTGTTTTATCACAACCTTAATTTTGACTTTTGGCAATATAATCACTTAAAAAACTCCAAGTGTCTTTAAAAGATTTAAATATCTAATGTGCAGAAAAAAAAAAAAAAAACACAAACAAACAAACAAAAAAACATCAGTGATAAGCAAAATAGGTTTAAAAAGCAGAAGGCTTGCTCAGTTTCTTTTCCGGAGCACATTGGGCAGTTACTAAAAGGAGTACAGCTATTAAGTGATTCCTCTGAAGGATAGCATTCCTAGTATGTAGCCCCTCCTGTTTAAGATGACCTTCCTGAAGTAGCTTCCAAAATAACTAATACAATTCTGCCTCACTTTGAAATTCCTGGTAAGTAAGTGATTTTTAGTGATCCCACTGTCTGTCACATGGGATTTGACTCTAGGGTTATTGACTCCAGCATTCCTAGGCACCGATGTGGAGATCAAAATAATCTTTTGGCAATGTTTGCTTCTTCTCACAGACTATAAAGAAAGTCAGAACTCCAGCTTAGATGTAAGTAAGTACCTTTTAAACATCTAAAGCTAAGTCAGATATGTTACCATGGCCAGTGCTCGTCCTACCTTTGAATTGTACATATGGTAGATTTAATGATGGACATTAGGATTCAAATAAATCCCTGCATGCTGCCTCAGAAAATCATAGTATTACATCAGACTTGGACAGAAACAAACAAACAAACAAAAAAGAGTGATTACAAATTGCATCATTCAGAACACTGACAGACTTTCACTTCTTGGTGTCAGACCCTCTTTCTGCAAAATCCTTATGTTCATGCTCAACTTTTAGCATGCAATTAGTCCCTTTGATTTCATTTGGGTTAAGGTTCGGTTTGTGGGAGTATTCGGACACATAAATACAACTAGCTTTGAATCTGTTGGATCACCGTCTCAGTGAATATCCTTAAGACGACACGTAGAAGATGAACAACAAATATGTTAATAGAATTTGCCAATGATAATTAAACAAAATCATTACAAAAGTGTGAGGATACTGAAATAACAAAAACAGTTCTTTGCCCTTCTACAGCACTTTTCAAGCAGATATGCCTTTACATATGTATTTACAAACAGTAGTTTAGCCTCTTGATCTCTGTAAAGATAATTACATAATGAATTCCAGTTTACTGATAAGAAAACTGGCCTATGGGCAAACAAGTGACTGGTGCAAGATTACATACAGAAGAGGCATGGTGCTGAGTATGAATAGCAGTCTGTATGGAAATTGTTGTTTGACTGACACATCAGCTGCTTTGAGGAATCTCCTGAGCTTGCACTGAGACCAGCCTATATCTGTGCACCACAGTCCATGACTAAACGTCTTCTGTGGGTTGACTGAAGTTAAAACACATTAATAAGGACTAGCCCTGGGTACAGGCAAAATAAAATAGTCCAAATAGTAAGCCACGGGGGTCAACAAAACAGGCAACACACTTCTTTGGCCTTATTCATACATTAGAAATTCAGTCTGTCAACTTCTGCTGAGTGACAGAGTATGTGGGAGAATTATTTTAGTCATGGATCAAGAAAGAGGTATCTTTTCTCAGAAATATTAGTGGCTGTTTCCAGTGTGGCCATTTTTGTCCTCTGTCCTACTCCCCCCTTGGCAGCATAAACTGCCAGGTTGGCTCTGACATAGCCCCAGTTCTGCCTTGACCCCAGGTTTTTCTCACCGGGCAGCAAAATTCTGTTCTGCCTGTTTGGTGAGTAGCCATTAGCTGATCTACACTCACCTTTTTTGGTTACTCTACTGGGAGAAAAAAGCCAGCTCGACTACTTAGCCAGTAACTATAAAAATATATTTCTTATTCTTTAGAAGTTACCCACAGAGGCAGAAAATGACAAAATGAGTATACGGCAAAGGAAACGGCTCTAGGTGATGAATGCTGAGAAACTACATCTGAGCTCAACATGAGAAAGGATGGGGAAAGAAAAGCAGTAAAAATTGCGTGCATGTCTGTTGGGTGCATGCATACATGCACATTGATTACAAGGAAGGAGTTAACAGACATTAAAGCTTGTTGCAGCCTTTTGAGGAAAAAGTAAGAAACCTGTGATGTGGATCCTTCCCAGCTTTCTACCCAACCCCAGAGCACTGCACCAAGTCTGATACACCAGACTGTCAAAAGAGTTCACAGAAGGAAGTACACTCTGAAGAGAATAACTAAGTATAGACGCCCTAAGCAGTAAGCAATGAAGGAGCAGAGGTATCTAAAGGGATTTAAATGCCAAGAGGAAATTAAAATGTAGAACTAGAAATAATATGAACGTGGCTCAAGATAAATATCAGAGAAAACGTTTTGACTATCCTTGGGACAGTGTCTCTAGAGAAATAATGGAAATCTCCAAAAACAATTTTAAGACTTAATTTGAGCACCAATAACTGTAAAGTTTGTAAGCAGCAAAAATTCTCAGGGATTAATATAAAAGACTATGAGATATTTTCCTTCTTTGACAGTTGAGATCACACTTAACACTGCTCTTGCGTATAGAAGTCCAGAACACAAATAACTGAACTTTTGTAATTTAAGCACTAGGTGGCTCTATTGGCTTTTTAATACAGTATTTCCCAATCTTGTCCAAGTCTTGAAAAGTAGATGCGATTCAGAAAGAAAGAAAACGAACTTCAGCCTTTGACCAAATTGGAATTGACAGACAGCACCAGCAGCACAAAGGCATCAGCTTTCAGTTTCTCTCCTGTGTTTTACAGAACTTTAATAGTTATTTTTGCCCGCAGGATGCTTGTGTGCTGACTAGGGAGAGAAAAACAAAAGGTTTTGGATTCTGGTCCTATACATGAAGAAAGCTGGCAAAAGTGTTTTTAATCTGTTGACATACTCACCGAATTCTTGAACCACTTTGCACTGGTCCAGCTAGCATATTCAAGAAAAACTGTCCTTTTTTTCTTGTTAACAGTAACCCAAGGCACTGCAAAGGCAGCAATGGATCCCTAAGCTGTGTAAGAAGCCCTTCCTTCCCACTGTGCTGAGAAATGCTGAAAACCTGTCCCAAGGCACCATCTTTGGATTCTGTTCTTCCAAAGCCATCACCCCAGAGCTAGTGGAGCTGAGAAATAGCTTCTCTTTAGAACAAGGAACCCAAAACAACCCATGCTTTGGTGTGGGGGAAAACAGGCTTTATATTATCAAGCAGCAAAATCAATGACTGATTTCATTTGGGACTGTGAAAACATTTTATGTCTTTCAGAGATGTTGGAGATTTCAGTGCTATCTTCTGTAGCCTTTAGCCACAACTAGCATACTTCCTCATGACAGAAAAGAAATGCATACATTTTTTTCTTTCTCTGCAACTTTGCAGCTATCACCCCGAACATGACCCTAATAGTTACATTTAAAACTTTTTCATTCTTCCCAGGTACACAATTTTCATCTGTAGAAAACATCACTGCAGTAATCTTTGTGGATTATTTTGGCAATCAACAGTAGCTATACTTTGTACGAACAGTCAGTACATCATGAACTGTTGTAAATACTTATATTTATATACTTATAAATATAAGCATATACTTATGCAAAGAGATAGGATGTATAAAGTTTACTCTTGCTATTTTCACAACTACCCAATTTCAGTACTCAATTACTAAATAAATAAATAATTGCACACAGCCAGTTTTTCTTTATGTATTTTTTTTTGGATATTATATATGTAAGAGTTTAAAATCTGTATCTCATCTATATGAAATAACACCGCAATCTGAATTTAAAGAAAAAGTGAACTGAAATACCAAGTTGAAGAAATGTCAATGTGATATTCTCTTTTTATTTTTTTTTTCAGTAATTATTAATTTAAATTCGAAATTCCTTTTTTTTTTTTTTTTTTTTTTTAAAAAAAAAAAAAGGTTGTCCAAAATCAGAATGGAATTATTACAGAGGACAGGCAATGAGTCTAACAGCTCTATTTTTCCACCACATTTGTCTAGATCAGAAAAGAGTGCCTATTTCCCTTCTCTCTGCTTATGCCCACTGGATCATATGGGAGAGGACAAGTGTAAGCCATCCTAACATCTGACTAATCTATCAGGTCATCTTTCATTTCACACTTTCTTTCATCTGCTCTAGTCTCTATCATCTGCCTGACTCAGAGAGATCTCTCCATGTGAGCTACTCCCCAGGGAAATTACTTCTTTTCAGCAACATGATCTAGAAAAGAGCTTTACCATGCGCAGAGACCCTCCCCAGAGATCCTTTGTCTTTCTGTGGTAACATGAGTTGTCTGAGTGTGGTAATCTACGGCACATTCCTTTGACGCATCAGTTAGTGGAAGTCTTTGCAATACACAGGTGACAGACACAAGCTTACCCTGGCTGTAGTCCTAGCTAGTGGTTCAAAGAGCTGTGCTATATCTGGTCATACAATATTTGGATCAAAGCTGGCTCACGTCCCCCTGGCTCGCAGTGCACAATGAAGTGTAGAACAAGCTCACCACAACAGGATGCTGTCAGCCCCAAAATAGATGTGGTTAAAAAAGGTACTGGACTCATTCTTGGAAGATGTTCACTGACTGAAGACAATCAGTTAGGACAGCCCACATTCCACCTCCAGCTTATAAAAATCATAAAGCTTTACAGGTGAGGCACAACAGGGAAAGGACTGTTCCATCTACCCATCTACTCATTTGAACTGCCTCTGTTCACACTGGATTTTCTTTTTAGAACTGGCTGGACATTAGAAACAAATGAAAAAGGAAAGGGGTGTGAAAGTGTATGGTCAAAGATGTGTAAATTGAGAATCAGAGCAAAACCCTGAGCAGAGTAGCCCTGTCCACCAAGCCCTCAAGGTATCCATTGAATTCAAGGTCTTTCCAGGGAGAAAAAGGGACAAAGTGAAGAAAACAAAAACAAAACCAAAAAAGCAATAAGGAAGCAACTAAATCAAAAAGAAAAGGTATTTTAGAATTTCAGGATCAAAAACAAGTATGGAAGGAATTGAGTGAGGCATCGCATGCAGAAGTTCTGAACGTCTGCACATTCTCATGTGCATGAACGAACGAATGAACGAACGATGAACAAACAGAAACCAGCCCCACTGCCTCTAGGATCTCTCCTAATGGCTGTTAGAGACAGAGTATGGGCTACTGGGTGCTTTTCTCCAGCCCTTCGTATGTTCCTAAGTGACATGGAAATCTACCTTTCCACACAGAAATGGGAATCAGGTCTTCTGGTTGTGACAGCAGCTGAAATGCAAAACTTGAGATACACAGGATTTTATTTCCCTTCACTCATATTAGGTAAAATTCATTCTGTGCAAGAACTAAGATTCAGTAAAGTCTTTCTCAGACCCTCATAAAGTGGCACAAACAGGACTAAGGTACATGCACTGTTTTTTTGAACAGAAGGGAACTTCTTCCAGGTAAAGAAAGAGACTGGAATTCCATGAAATTGCTTGAGTATGAAATACCACAGCAGCAAACAGGTAATCAAGTTGTTTTGGAACCAGAGATATGTCTCTTTAATAACACAACAACTGCTTTTCCCCTTCTTTTAATTTATATGAGCCAATGGTACACATAAGGAAATCTTGAGCAGTAGCGAACAGTTATGTAAGGTGAAATCTGCATTCCTTGCATAACTGCAGTTTACATAACACCGGCAAGGTCACAAGCCACAGGGAGAGCAGCAGACTTGCGCCACGGCCCCGAGCAGCAGGTGGTGCCACGGCCCTCTCCTCATCGCATCCACACCACACAACATCTGGCAAACTGGTGCTGCCTGGGTGGCACGTCCTGGTATCTGGTAACGGCAGACCTGCATCTCCCTCTTGGCAAACCACACTTGCAACAAATAAAATACGTCATTTTTCCATTATCTATGTGGTAGCAAAAAAAGTATGGAAAATTTCACGAACTGCTAGTACCTAATATTTTAGAAGAGCTTTATGGAAAGAACACAGGGCCTTTCACAGCTATTTTGAGCATAAGCTTAGGCATAGCCATAGCATTTTGTAGTTCATGTAGGCTGGAAAAAATAATCTTTTATTTATTTATTTATTTATTTATTTATTTATTTATTTATTTATTTATTTATTTTCAGGTGAAAGTTTAAGTTTCTACATGAAAATAGGAACATCTGGGGCTCTATTTCTTGCCAACTGTCTGCTTAGCACTACACAAGCAATACAGATAATGTTTATTTTGGCTGCAAATTGCCATAAGGAATCCCCTTGTACAATGAATGCCTGGCTTTTCAGGTTGCAGTTTTACACTCATCCCTTTAAAGCAGGAAATGAAGAAAAGACTGGGGATGTTCTGGGGACACTGAAGAATTCAGTTAAGTGACATGTAACCCCAGGTTCATACAAAGCTACATAAAGTTTGTGTAAGGTTATGTTTAACCATATCTTTTATTTTCCACTTTCTGGGCACAGTTATTTATTCCACCTGCATCACACAGATATCTGTTTTTTGGAATTAAATTTCTGACTTGAAAGCCAAATAATCCAGATGCCATCCGTAGTCATAGATCATCATGAAAAACCCTACTGGTCATCTAAAAGTAACACAAGTACAGAACTTAATATCACTTAATGAAACTATCTGTATTTCTACTGCAAACATAATATGAAAAACAATTTTAAACATATCGTTTAAGTTTCAGGAATGATTTTTGCAGAAGTCAAATAATTCAGAATATTCTTTATTCTGGGGGTTTCCAAAACAGACCACAGAGCTCTTAATTGTGGGCTGTAATTTCAGTGTTTCATTATTTATCATTCACTAGCGGTGTCTAATTTATTAGACTGCTGTATGCTGAATATTTTATTTTATGTGCATTTTAAACAAATAAAATTCCTCCTAAAACAGAGCTGAGTAAAATGGCATGGTACATCAGAGCTGGGGTTAAAAAGGATTTCATTTGGACATCATGTAACAGATGTGAAATGCAACTTTCAGAAAATCCTCCTTTTTATAAATCAGATTAAAGATCTTTCAGTTCCACATATAGGTTTATCTAATACAGTGAGAGCTCTCCTTCTTAGAAGGGATGCAGAATTTCAGATAATTTCTGTATAATTTCAGAGCAAGACAATTTCCCACCAGGGGTAAGTACTTGCAAAGTCCAAGCGAAGTAAGTTTAAGACAAACTGGTTTTAAACTGGTATTTTTGCATGGCTGTTGCAACAAAGCAAGGCAGTTAGTAGATGCCAGCAAAGAATTTGCCAACTGACTGGAAAGAAAGCATTCCAAATATCCAAATGACAGTTTACGATTCCAGCTTACAATTACAAACATACCAAAGCTTTCCATCTTGCTTGTAAACCTTTCTTGTGCAACAAAGTGTTACGGTATATTCCATTTATAAACTCATGGAAAACTTCTCTTATGTTATTTCAGACTGACATTATTAGGACTGTACGGATGCTTTCCTAGTTTATTTTTAAAATAGTGACATCCTATTGTGACTTCTATAGGTCTCATTTCCATTTCATTTTTTTTGACAATCAGATTTATATTAGCATACTACATGTATTTTATTTTATAATAATAAACTACAGGACAATTATTCTTGCAGGCATCCTTTCAGGAAGGAGAATGTCATTCGACTGAAATAAAGAAGAAATTGGATTCCTAACTTACTATCAATTCTAGTGGGAGTACAAGGCATTCTCAAAACATTTTGCATTTTACATATCCATACATGCATCTTGTAGGTATATATTCCTAACACCACACCTGTTCAAGATAGGGTTTTATCAAAAATTGGCCTAATACAGGTTTCTCCTCCTTGGTAGCCCCCTAGCATACTTTCTGGAATAGCTTCAAGCAGTCTCCAAAACATATAGAAATTGCTGCTTATATTTAGAGTAGGAACAAAACGTTTAGATTTCTGAATTCTAGTTTAACTCGATACTGAGAAAGACCCAATCACCCATATCAAGAGTCCTGAACTGGGCCTGATTCAAATACAGGGCTGGATACTCATACGTTGGACGAATTTCTACAACCTCTCAAAAGCGGTGGATAAGAGAGATGATGCTTTCCGATTTCCTGGCTTTATATAACAGAAAGATACAATTGGCTTTGTATGATTTCAATCACTCATTGTAATAATTTTCTCCCTCTTTTGAATCATGACTATTTTCCTCCATTGTTTTGTTTAAAATGCTGAATCACTTCTCCCTTCTAGAAGACAACATTTGATAATGCGATTCAATTACATTTCACACTTAGCACACACTTCCCCTCCAGCTTTTGAAAATTACTGTATTTGACCATGTTCTTTGGTGTTGGAATATCAGTTACTCTTCAGCAGGTAAATGCATGTTTGCCATGAACTGAACTGATTAAAGATCAGAAGAATGAGTAATAGGTGTAGCATTGCTTGGATGCCACTAATTCACCATTCAGGCCCATTATAGAATCAAATATTTCATTTGATCAGTTAGTTGTTTTGTTGTTATGAATACCACAGTCAATAATATGAATCTGCCAAATAAATAAATAAATAAATAAATAAGAATTCAATTCAAATCCATTAGCTTTTAAGGCAGTGTTCACATGAAAGCAGAATGTTTACAACAACTGAAACAATTTCAAGTGAGAATGAGAGACCATTTCCTAATGAATATGAATGCCAGCTTCAACCATCTCACAGACATTTGCCTAACTCTAAAAATTAATCAGTGCTTTCTTTTCGTTCATTCCTCAGTAGATATTGACATGCAAGCAAATCTTTAAAACTTCTGAATTTCTTTTTGTTACCATGTCAAACTGACTGTGAAAGAGCAGTCCAAATACCACCTACATTGGAACAACCATGACTTTGCCACTGTTACCAAAATAATTGTCTCTAAAGTAGGGCTTAAAGCAGAATGATGACATAGTAGAAATGCAAAATTTAAAGAATAATATAAATAAACAAAATCAATTGTAGTTGTGTGGTAAAAGGCAGGAGGTAACTTCATCTTCTGTAGTAAGATTAAAAACATAAAAAGAAATTTATTTTTACACAGTGCAAAACTTATCTGGTAGCTACCTGAAAGAAGTGAACCAAAACCCTGGTGGTTTTGGAAAAGTATTGACATTTTATATTAGGAACCAGAACATTTAAAATAACTCTGGAGACTTGCACTACTTTTAATATGCTATATACAAGCATAAATTGGACAGGCAGATAGACTCCTCTATGGGTCAGATGGTAAGTGTTTAACAAGGTGTTAACTGGCATCACTGGGGTGTTCTGAGTCCAGATACAAGGTGTAATGCCTTTATGCATAGCAGGTGCTCATGGAAGTGTACACAGCACCTACCTTTAAAAATATGCTGTTTCATAGCTGCTAGCCAAGTGTAAATTCCATTTTCCAAAGGTACGTGTGAATTGTTCATTATAAGAGCAGAGACAGGACATGAAACTAGCTGGACCCACTAGCAAATGTGTGCTCTGAACACAGTTTATAAAATAACTACCATAGTAATTGCTTCCGCAAAAACTCAGAGGTTTTGAAGCATTTTCTTGTCAATTTATTATCATGTCGCTATGCTTACAACCCATGCTAACTTCTGCTCTAAAACAAAACAAAACAAAACAAAAAAACACCTAATTGAAATAGTTCAATGGTCTTGCTTTTTCTTTGCTAAGGCATTTTAAAGTTTTCTCTTCTATGTGAATTATCTGGTCTTCATTAAATGTGAACTCATGCTACCATGTTCTCTTAACTTGGGGTGTGCAGAGCTGCCTGTTTCCATGAAAAAAAAAAAAAATGTAGAAATTTGGTTATCTTTGATACTGCCGTTTTTTCATTGTGGTTGGTAGAAAGCCAGCAACAGCATGAGAGAACTATCACAAGGTCTTGCGTAGCTTAGAACAGAGATGAAATCAAGCGTGGAGGCAAGACACATTTGCCAGGCTGAGAAGAGGAATCCAAGAAGCCATGGGTTATCTAAGCCCCTGCAGGCAGGGAGGGCACAATTATGATTAGAGACTCACTAAGGAGCCCATACTGCCAGGCAAACTCTGGGATGGGAAGCAGCTAAGTTTGGGCAAGTTCAGGCAGATGGTTGGGAGAAGGACTAGGGAAACAGGAGAAAGGAATCAGGACAAATGCACCAGCAGTCAACGGGTGTATTGAATGGCCAACAACAACAGGTGTCCTTTACTCATGTATAATGTGGGCAGGACAACTGTGAGTCAGAATTACAGACAGTTACAGTATGTAGTTTCCTGGGCAGCAGATGGCTCGTCTGGGTGTAGCCTGGCAGCAGCTCCTGAAGACGTTCAAAGTTACTGTGGGAGAAACACTCACATGCAGCGTAAGCCTTTTTTCAAGCTAAGAGAATAAACTTTTTTTTTTTTTTTTTTTTTTTTTTTTCCCACCATCATTATTTTAAAATCAATCTTATGAGTTTGGATGTCTGCCTTGTTTTCAGATGTCTGGCATCAATAGTTCCATGACTCATACAATACTGTAGACATAACTCTGCTTTTTTTTAAAAAAAAACTTTTTTTTTTTTTTAACAAGTCCCACAATAGATGGATATGATTACGTTGATACTAGGTTGATACTAGCATAAGACTCAAAACAGCTGGTCTTCTTTGCAACTTGTATTTTGTAGAGTCACCTAATTTCTTTTTACTTCCCTTTCTTTCACACCAGCTGTGTGAAGCAAAAGAATTTCTGAAGACCCTGAAGTTTATGAACAGAGCATTTCTTCATTGACCAAGTTGGAAGAACACAGAACTACCCGATGCCTGGCATGCTTTGGGAGAGTTACCTTTATCCTCTTTGTCATCTTACACTAAGGGCCTTTTCTCCAATTGCTTCATTCCCAGTGCTTCCCTGCACTGGAAAGATACTTTTGTATTTAAATGTCTTAGGATTCGACTCCATATGTTGTAACCTAAACTTATCTTCTACATTTCTAAACTGTTCAGCTCCAGGGCCTAGAATCTCTCACAATGGGGTCAAATTATTTAACATGCTATGGTCTTCATTCTTGCTGAGTCATGCTTGTTTTGACCTTCAGTTACTTGTCTTGGGCTCTTTACTCAATAAACTTATTTTCCAGTTGCTTTTTATGGTACATTGGCACCCAAAGCGTGTCTCTACAGAGGGACGAGCATCGTTGAAAGCAGGGATGCAGTGGCAGCAAACTGGTGGCATCAAGTGGCATCTTTGCACCAGCCTCGCGACGTTCTGCTGCCGAAGCGGAGCTTTCTGTGTGAAAGCGCTTTTGGAGGAAGTGGTTTGAGGGAAGCGCTCGGGAAGGCGGCCCTCACGGGGCGCCCGGCGCCGGCCGGCCCGCGGCGGAGGCGAGGCGAGGCGAGGCGGGCCGGGCTGAGGCGGCCCGCCCCAGGGAGCTCCCTCCCCCGGCCGCGCGGAGCCATGTGACAGCGCGACGGCTGTCCCGAAGCCTCCGAAGGGAAGCGGCCAGCCGCGACGCGGGACACCGGCTCCCTCTGAGGCGGCGGCGGCCCGGGGGCAGGTCCCATCCCGGCCCCTCCCGTGACCGCAGGTGCAGCCCGAAGCCGCGGCCGCCTTCCCGCCTGGCGGGCGGCTCCTCACGGAGGTATGGACGCGGCGCGCGCCCCCGCCCCGCCCCGGGCGACCGTTAACGGCTCGCCGGGGCGCGCGGCAGCCAGGGCCCCTCGCGCTGGGGGGGCCAGGGGGGGGGGCACACGTGCTGCGGGGCCGCCCCGCGCGCAGCCGTCCCCCCGGGGTGGGGCCGGGGCCGGGGGCGGGCGGCGCCCCGGGGGGCCGTGGCGGCGCTGCGGTAGCGGGCGGGCGAATGCGGCAGAGGGAAGCGGCCGCATCTGGCTGGAGCTGCTCCTCCCTTCGCCGTCCCCTCCCCGCCGCCGGCTCGTGGCGGAGCCGCCCCGGCGCAGCATGGCACTGCCCGGGGCAATAGGTGAGTCCCGGCCGGGGGCAGGAGAGGAGGGGCAGCGGCGGGCTGCCGGGGGCGGCGGGGGCCTTGGCCACCGGCAGGAGCGGGCCTGGGGCTGCTGCGGCGGGAGCGCCCCGGGCAGGGCCCGGCTGGGCCCCAGCTGCTCGGCGCGGAGCCGTGCGGGCTGGCAGCCCTGGCAGCGGCTGTAATGGCGTGTGCCCGGTACGTACGGGAGCCCGTGGCAGACCTGGTCGATAGCTGCTCTTTAAATGGTCGTTGTATTGGTTTTATGCCGCACACTTCAAGGGAAGTAGCTTTCTCTTCCCCAAAGGTGCTGAACCCAACAGCAGCCCAAGCTGCCGATGGAGACTGAGGAAAGGAGAGCGTTTGCTGGCTGGCGGTTGTATCCCCATCCCATCCCATCGGGATGCTGAGCTGTTGCTCTCCAAGTCACTCACCTTGGGTAAAGGACAGCAAGCACTTCTACAGAAGGACATGGGATATGAGATCGTCATCCCTGTTCCGGTTCGGGATGGCACAGTTCGCATGAGGTGTCTTACGACTATTTTAGGTTTATTAAACTCCTTTCAGTGACATAAGCTAGCAGTGATGTGGGTAAACCTTTCGTTTGCTTGACCAAAGAACACGAGATGAGGTTTTATAAGAAAGAAAGGAAAAAACCCAAACACAACAAACAAAAAATGCCGCTCTCCACAGAGGGTTGATTGTACTTGTAGCTATGCTTTCAGACTTGAACCCATGTTACTCAAGTAATTTAAGTTAGGATTTCTCACACAATTTATTGCCCGCTGCATTTTTGTTTCTGATCACAATTTTTTAAGAAAATGTTCATTTATACTCAGAAAGTACTCAGCCAGCGATAACCACTCAAGCATGCAATTTTTCCTGTTCTAATCAGCCAGTACTGAAGATATCTTATTTGCTGATTCAGCAGCAGAAGAAATATTCCACACTTGACTCAGATCTCTAACGTTTACTGTAGTTGAATTACTAACTAGAAACATTGTTTTTGCCATGGCTGTAATGGCCCAAAAGGTCCTTGTTGCTGGCAGCTGTGTGTCAGTTACTGTTGTGGACAACTGTGCTTGTTGAGGTCAGTGGAAAGACTCCCATGATTTCACTGAGGTTTGAAATTGAGAAACTGAATCTAAGTTTGGATGCTTCTAAGGCATCATAGTGCATTGTCATTGAGTCATTCAGCTAAGCATGTATGTATTTTTGTTTCTTATGTAGTTATACTTTTTTTTATTTTTTAAATGAAGACTCAGTACTAATTGCAAAACAAATACTCTGCAAGAGGAAAGACTGCGTGGGGTCAGATCAGAAGTTCTTTAAAATCAGTATAGTTTTTCCACTGTCCTGAATTCATTACAAAAATAAGAACACAACACAACATAGGTGATCACTAAATTGCCAAGCTATAGTCCAGCGTTTCTCTCGTCACCTTTTAATACTCTATTTGCTTTTAGAATAAAAGTGTTCTCAAAGCAACTGTAAAAACAGGTGGACATTAATTAGAATCTTTTAGACTGAAAACAACAGGATCACATATCACAAGGGATCACATATCAACATATGAAATTTGAAGCATGCCTTCAGAAACACTCTAATAGGAGTGCTGATAAGTTATGCATTGAGTGGTTAAAAACTGCCATGCCCCATGCTGATTTCAGCATACATCAAATTATTTAAATGAATACCATCTTACAAAGTTTATTTATATTTTTGTAACCAAGAAGGATTCTGAAATGTTGGTTTGGACACAAGCTAAACATATTGGCAGTGCTTGGATCCATTTGTTGTGATCCACTGCTATTTTTAACTTACGTGATAAGAATTACATCTTTGTTGTAAACTCCATTATTGTGAATGCATTGAAAAATGCTTTAAGCACATAATAAATAGTGCTGGACAGCGCTTGCAAGAACTGTATTTTTTTCTGCTCCAGAGTGCTACCAGATATGTCAAAATCCACTCGCTGCATAAGAATGAAATATAAATAAAACAATGAAACTAAACGCTAAAGATGGTATTTTCAGTAGTGCTGCTGAAACAAAATGGAAATATTTTGTTATGAAAGGCTGCTTAAATACAAATTGAAAATACTAAACATATCTTTAGAAAAAATATATTTAAATGCCAAGAAGAAATTAAAGTCTATATCCTGTCTGCTTCCCACATGCAACTCAAAAGCAGGATATGACCTACAAAAATATCCCCCGAGTTAACTAACTACATTTTTACTTTGGTTGTACAGCCATTTTATTTCATAGCAGCTGCACGACCTACGTATTTGTGGAAGAATGCGGTAGAAATAGGAAAAAAAGAAATAGGTAGAAAAAATAGGTAGAAATATGCAACGTTCTTTTCTAACTTGCTTTTGGCTCTAAAATTGCTTTCAAGTCACAGCAGAGAAGGAAGCAGGCAACTGAGTGGATGTGATTTCCTTGTTCGGTGCAAGTACATACAGCTAAACACGCACATGGCAAACAACGGCCTATCAGATATGCCAGTAAATTGCATCTTCTGGCAAATCTGCACGTACCTATCTTAGGAATTTTCATTATGCAAAGTATCACCATGTGACAAGGAAAGAACACTCCCATTACACGTTATATCCTTGCCTTTTGTTATGGTCTCAAAAGCAATCCGGAAGGCCATCTTCTGCTTATGTTTTAACACTTAGTACCTCCCCAAGTCAGCCAAGAACTATGGGGCAGTGAAAATCTCATATGGTACACCTTCAGGTATGCTCCTAACCTTCCTTTAGGAGTTCTTAAACTTCAAACTGAACTGGCAGATTATAAATTGTGTTCCTACTAGGAGAAAAAAACCCAAACACCTCAATGAGTACACAAAAAAGTTCTGAATTTGCAAATTAGCATGGCCCCAATAAGTAAAGATGCTCGTGGATTCTTACAATTCTTGCATACTGCACAGTAGTTTAAATTCTGTGCTTTGACGTCTACTTAATTCAGTTTCTGAACAGAAGGCTCTGGAGAGACTTTATAGCAGCTTTCCAGTACTTAAAAGGGGCTTGCAGGAAAGCTGGGAAGGGATCTTTGTCAGGGAGTGTACTGACAAGACAAAGGGTAATGGGTTTAAATTAAAGAGAGCAGATTTAGATTATATATATATAAGGAAGAAATTCTTTGCTCAGAGGGTGGTGAGGCCCTAGAACAGGTTTCCCAGAGAAGCTGTGGATGCCCCATCCCTGGAGATGTTCAAGGCCAGGGTGGTTGGGGCTTTGGGCAGCCTGGTCTGGTGGGAGGTGTCCATGCCTATGGTAGGGGGGTGGAATTAGATGATCTTTAAGGTCATCAACTCAAACCATTCTATGCTTTTTGTTCAGAACTCTTAATTTCAACAGGCATACCACAAAAGAAAGAACAAACCCTGATCTCTCACATATCTTAATTCTACTTGTATTTATAATTTTAACTGTCTTCCTTATTAGCTGAGATGCCCAGACAGTTTCCAAAGCTGAACATCTCTGAGGTGGATGAACACGTGCGGCTCCTAGCAGAGAAAGTATTTGCTAAAGTCCTCCGAGAAGAAGACAGCAAAGATGCCTTGTCACTATTCACCGTGCCTGAAGATTGCCCTATTGGGCAGAAAGAGGCCAAGGAAAGGGAACTTCAAAAGGAACTGGCAGAACAACAGTCTGTGGAGACAGCTAAAAGGTTTGTTTGGTAGTTGCTTCCTTAGTGGAAAATTGTTTTTAAACTTGTTTGAGATAATACTGAAATGTTTGGCAAATAACATTCTGCGTGTTATTACTTCAGGAGAAAGGTGAACAGCAGGTACCAAGGGCACCTGATGTCCTTCCGTGCTGTGCAGATGGCGTGGGGATGGGTGAAGTCGTCTCCTCAGCTGTGCTTCCAGCAATAGCATAGATATTGCTTATGCAACTTTAACAAACAGCATTGCCGGGTAGAAGTGAAAAAACCTCACTCATTCTTCAATGTAAGAAAGAATCAGGGAAAAAAAAGAGGACAATTTTTTTTCTTGAATAGAATAGTTTCAGAGAAATGGAAAATTTTAACTTCCAGAAAACGACTAGTGGTAAGCTATTTCTTTTAGTCTCTGTAAAAATAGATGAAAGCAAAGTCTTGACATTTAACATCAAGGGAGAAACAGAGAGTGGGATGGGCATAATGAGGTTATTTGTGGGTTTCCTTAACTCATGGAGATAAAATTGAACCACTGTCAGCTATTAAAGTGAACATTTTGAATTTTATTTTCCTAGGTCAATGTACAGTCAGTCCACCTTCAGTTTACCCATGAATCTAATTAAGCCAAACTCAATTTGGTTTACAGTTTTCTTGCGTGAGGGAGATAGCCTTACCCTGATGTCAGGCTGTCCCAGTATCTTAACCTTAGTGGACTGGCTAGACTATTTACTAGAGTCACATGAGCTCAGCAGCAGTCTAATGCCAAAGTCTTGGATGTGTACAGACTCATCAAAAAACAGGCAAACAAAATAGCTTTTGAAACTGATAGGTAAACACATGTACCCTGTTAGCTCCAGACCATCAGTTGGGCAGCACATGGCATCGTGTTTCTGAAACAGAAGGGAGAAGAGTTGGTTTAATTAATTTAAGGTATGACACACTGATGATGCAGGCTTAGACTTTTGTTTTTGCTTTGTGCAAGTGGGTTTTCCAGTTGGCATGTTCTTAAACGTAAGTGCAGAAGGGAAAACTAGATGTTATCATTCATACAACTATCTGGTATCTTTCCTTCTGAAACAGTAAGCTTCACTTGTAAGTTGGGAAACTGCCTCATAAGAATGTTCTACCAAACTGTGTGTGTGCCTAAAGTTTTGTACAAGTTTAACAGTGGGAAGTGGGATATTACATTTATGTTGCTTACATGTGGGAACAGAACAAGTATTTGCCCTTATCCTAAAGGATTGAAATGTACTTAGAGAACAGTTATATGAGTAAAAGTTCTGTTGCTTTCAGTTGCAGTTGATCCAACATTGCCTTTCAAGAATTTCATACTGATTTCAAAGGTGGCTCCAATTAGTCATGAGGATGGAATTTGGTCATAGGGTATTATTCATATTATTCACACCACCACTGCGTGGTGAATGCCACAGAGGTAATATGCAACTTCCAGAGAGAATTCCAGTATTTCTTTTCCTTTGTTAGTGGTTCTTACTAACATATTATAGTGTTGGCATCTAGTTTATAAAGTAAACGAAGAGAATATTTCCACAGCACATAATAAAGTGACATCACAGGTTGCTTATTAGATGAATATTCAAAAGACATTTAAACAGAGTAATAAAAATAATGAAATCTTTAGATATATTACAAAACTTCACTCAAGACATTATGATTACTTCACTGAAAATTACAGCATGCTTTTTCAGCTGTTTTTCTCTAAGGTACACATCCATCACAATGGGGATAGCCGTTTACTGCCCAGATGGAAGAAATAAATGTGCATATCACAGCCATACTGTATTATTACTCGGATAACCAATGTTAGCCTTTTGCTCAAGTCTCATCAAACACCACCTAAGGAATAACTAAATTTGCTCATCCTTGTTCTTACAAGTTTAATTGAATGACTATATATGAAATTTTGGTGCATAGTGTTGTTGGACAAGTAGATGAGTTTAAAAACTTTAAAAAGCCTGTATGTTTTGGGAAGATTGAAAAGTTTGTATAACAGCATGATAACTTACATCAACTTACCTTATGTGACATTGACTTACTTTCCTCTGATACTTTGAATTCTAATCTTACTGTCTTTAAGAATCAAATCTTCCTAAAGTAAGCCCAGTGATCATGTTTTCTTTCTACCCAGAGACTTGCTGACACTGAATTTGTAAGAAGTGATACAAAATAATCTTAGTGGTATCTAAGAGTGATTGTAAATAAATCATTGCATATTGTATTTGTGTGGAGGGTAAGTGCAACTGTATGTAGCATATACCATGTGAAATATCACTGGAATAAAAGCTAAAAGCACAAATATTTTGTGACCAACATTTTGCTCATGGTATGAGATACTTCATTTTGTAAAATTTTTTTCGGGGGTGATTTCTTTGCTGTAATCTGTTTTCCAGCATACTTCATGTTTTATACTGAGGCTCATTTAATGCTTTATACCATAAATTCCTAGGAAGAAAAGTTTCAAGATGATTCGATCTCAGTCTTTATCATTACAAATTCCATCTCAGGAATGGAAAGCACCGTCTGCCAATCCTGTTCTGTCTCCTACAACACCAGTTCTTCAAAGTGGTTTTCTGCCAGTCCAGGTGCCATACGATGTACCAGAGTTTCAGAGAGTTTCAATTAGTGGGGACTACTGTGCAGGGGTAAGAAATTATTTTTCTCCCTTCCTGTTTGTAAAGAAAAAAATTCCAAACCACAAGCAGCTAGTGGATTTACAAGCAGCTAATATATTTCAAGTGTGAAATGATACTGCATCATGGCTCTCTGCAACAAACTGTAAAAGGATCTATGAACAGACTGATTTGTAAAACACTTGAATTCATGTCATTTCAATTTATTTATACTTATTCCCATAAAAAAATAAATTGGTAAATCAAATAGATAAAAACATAGACATTGAATACACAGGTAATATATGGTAGGAGAAAGAAATTCTCTGTGTGTGTATGTTTTGCACATTGCATTTGGACTCTGCCTCTGTCACTGGCTTCCTGAGACCTCAGGTAAGAGCCTTATGCTCAGGTCACATAGATCTGTATTTCTGGAAATCCACACTCCTTGTTACTGGCATGGTTTCAGATTATGACTAAAACTGCCATTTTATTTTTGTCAGTATTTATCCAGTCTTTCCTTTCAGGTTACAGTTGATGATTATGAACAAGCTGCCAAGAGCCTGGTGAAAGCTCTTCTCATTCGAGAAAAGTATTCACGTCTTGCCTACCATCGCTTCCCAAGAACAACATCCCAGTATTTGTGTAGCATGCAACATGAAAAATGGAAGGTTGAAGATGAAGTGCATCCAGGTGAATATCCTTGTTCTTTTTAAAATACTGAATTAAAACCATATACTACTTTAGTAAAGGTGAGTTGGGTTTTTGTTATGATCTCTTCAGACTGTCTTTGTCTCTGTAATTTATTCTATTAGTAAGTGGTGGAGAATCACTGACGGACTTTAATTATAAAGCCTATATCTGATCTGAAAGTTTGAAACTGTTAAAAGCTAAAACCGTACTGGACAGCCATTGATTTCTTTCCAGCAAATGGGATGGTACGTAGTACCCCTCCTGGAAAAACATACATGGATATGGCTTCAAGTGAAAAGTCATTCCTCCTGATCTTGGCATACTAAAATAAAATGGATTATGAGCTCATCTATGTTGTAAATTGAAGCATGATACAGACATACCAGTTAGCCAGCCCTGAGACATTAATTTCACAGGCATGGCACGCTTGCCATGTCAGGTCTGGAAGCTGGATAGTCACATTTGTTGGGCAGTCTGCCTGGGTAAATAAACTCCAATCTCTCAACAAGGCTTATTAGGTTGGACATATTCCCAACCATCTATGTCACAAATCATATTTGTCACCTAAGTGGGTTGTGTCTTGAAAGCTTTGCTTATACATGAAACTGTTTGCATTGCTAGTTGTTGGATTAGCCTGTGTGGAGCAACCTTTGGTCTGTTCAGATTTGCCAATGTAGACACATCCGTATTGTTGGCAATGTATTTTCAGCCGTAAAGTGACATTTTATATTATTTTAAATCAATTAGCATCTAGGTCACTAGAGGGAAGACAATGAAAAGAAGTATTTTCAAGCATTTGTTATACCAAAGGAGTGCAAAGAGAACAGTACCCTGAATATTCACAACAGGACAGATACTTTAGAACAGCTGCTGAGAAGATATTTCCAAGCTATTGTTAGGTTAATGATTTTTTTACAGTTATGGTTTTAAGCTGATGTTTTATTAGTAACAAAATATCACACTGTCTTAATATGCACAAGTTAGAGATGGATAGTTATGAATATTATAGTATGATATCAGTTTATAGCATAAGTTCAGATGCTTTAAGTGGATAAAAGTGGATAGTTACTTTTTAGTCTTGGTTTAACTGAAGAGGTAAAAGGATTCTGAAATAGAATGAGTGCAAGGATGTGATTCAGTTGACATAAATATATAGTTGTGATTTAATTAATTTTGTAAGGGATGACAAAATCCTAACTGTGCTTCTGGTACTTCAGTCATGATCAGAAGGCCAAGGAGAAAACTACAGTTGTGTTGTAATACCTCTGGGTTCCACATTTCTTGGTTCTATGCAAAACCAATTAAACAAACAAACAAACAAAAAAACAAAAAGGGAGTTTTATTAACACACACACACAAAACAAACAAACAAAAAAACCCACCACCACTGCCTTGGTCAGATTGAGAAGCACTGGGTCTTAGGGTCTTAAATTTCCTGCTCCACGAGCAGGAAGTGTATTCAGTGATTGTTGAGAGAAAGAGAAGACAATTGTATTGTGTGTGCACTAGTCTACCTCACTAGACTATGGGAGGGGCAGAGGTGGAGAAGTAAGGCAGTCTGTTCTTTTTTGGTTAATGTTTCAATGTGAGAACAGCTGCATACTGTATGCTTCAATATAAACTTCCAAAATTACTACAATGAGTCAGAAGGTGAAAGCAGTGAAGGTGGGTATGAAGCCTACAACTGTTAGATTGTTCTAAAATATAAACTGTACTTTCAACCATCCCAATTTAAATACTTCTCAAAACTTAATTTGAAACTTGTGTCATCATACATTAATAAAGAATAGTATTAAATCTATTTATACATTGGTTCATAGAACTCTAATAATTAACAGTAAAATATTTGAACAAAGGTAGGCACTTGAATAACTTGAGTGACTGCAATTAAATATGAGTCTGTCAGAATAGAGCTATGTTGTAACAAACAGATCTTCTCTAGTAACCAAAAATATAATTTTAATGCAAATATTGAGATCTGCTAAAAGTGAAACATAGAAGTAGAAAGTCCTCTTTCTACTTGTTTGGCCTTTCGTATAAGCTACTTCTAAATACAATGTAAATTTATTTCCAGACTTCCATTCACCCCCAGATGAAAATGAAGATCCTTACAATCTTGATGATGCTCCAGACAATTTGGATTATGTTATCAAGATAAAAGGTGGCATTCCCTTTGTTTATGATAACAAAGAAATGATGGAACTCAATGAGCCTCGGAGTTTGCCATATCCTGACCTGGAGACCTACACTCTTGACTTGAGCCATGTTCTTGCTCTAATTGCAGATGGTCCAACGTATGTTTTTCTTTTTCTTTCTTCCCTGCCCCTTCAGGTTGCTAGTTATCTTAATATTTCTCACTTCTATGATATTTAATTCCTCAAAATATTCATTCTACAGTCATGCTTGTTTTGCCTTTCTCTAGCATTAACACAACACAAAGACTTAATAATTGAAATCTAGCTTTATGTTCTTTTCTTTTTAGTTTCTTTGCATCAGCCATGGCAGAATGAGCAGCAGTTAACAGAAAAGCAAGACATCAGTCAAACATTCCCATTCAAGTCAAATCTGACCTAAACTTCTTGAGGCATGGGAACTGAAACTTGAAACTTGAACCTCACCTTTTCTATTTTGGCCTGTGCTGAATTTGAGGTTTTGAACAGTTGTCTGGAATTCCTTAATGTCTGCTCTGCTCTTGCTGCATGAAAAGAAACTGTGTGTATGTACAATATACATAACAGCTCAGCAGTATAAATACTCAGTCCAGTTTGTTCCAGATGTGAATTAACCGTTCATGTGTTGCAAAACTGATTTGCATGATCATAATCAAAATAGGTCACACTTCCCAGAACCATCAAGCTCCCAGGAAATCTCTAAAAAACAGAAATATAACAACTCTAGCATTGTCACTGGCATACTGCAAAGTCCTTGCCCAGTGAATAGGGAAAATGTGTGTATCTAGTTTTTAAAGTTTACTTCCCAGCTGAGTATTGAAAACATCATTGTCCTATAGCCTCAACACCAGGAAAGGAAAAGAATCCATCTCAGGATGGAACAAAGCAGGAACCTGGACCTCTTCCAAACTATTTGCCCTGCCTGCCAGCACTGCACTCCTTTTCCTCCTGATTTTGAGATCAAGTCGTGGTTACAATGTGACAAGTCACACCTGGTGCATTTTTTCCTACTGGAGTTTGTGTGTGACACCTGCAGCATAATCGGCCTGCCTTCTGCTAGCAAAGCAGCTGGCCTGAACAGAGCTGTCCCGTTCCCTAACCACTTATTCAAGAGCAAAAGCCTGTGCTCCTGCCGTTACTGTCAGTGTTCCTGCTCCAGATCAAAGTTAGCTTGAGTATGCTGCTTTACAGTATGCTCTGGGTAAATGCATTTCCAGTTTCATTTGGTGTGTTATATTCCAAGAGAAGACAGATATTGGGAAGATTAACAGACAATGAGGACAAACTTGAAACCAAGCTGACATACTGAAGACCCTTCTTTTCACAGCATTTGTTAACAGTCTACATAAAGCCAGAAGAAGGAGGGGCCTTGGTGGGACATGCGAGAAAACTCAGCAGCTTTGTGAATGCAGCAGCAGTCCTTTGCTCCTTTTGCTTCTTCAGATTAAGCATTTGCAGGCTGATTCACTCTCCCTGATCACTATACACAAACCAAGAGAAAAAAAGTCTTTTCAGTAATCCTGTTGCATAAGATTTTCATACTCTGTTGTTTCCTTGTTTGCAACAAGTGCTTTCCTGTCTGTCATTTATGTCTGTCACACATGGGCCTCCTTGGAGATCAAGAACCCATTGCTCTTTAACCTTTGATCTTAAACTGGTGAAATCTCACCCCTACTCTTCAGACTTCCATTCTTCTGAACTACAGTGTAACGCGACAAAGATAGCCTGCAGCAGGCAAACTCGCCTTGATCAGTATCTGATACCATGAGACTGTGTTTGAATCAGACTTTCAAATTTGTTATGGGATTTGTGTTCCTTGGAGAGATTGTCAATAAAGAAGTAGAAAAAAAAAGAAGGCTGAGTATTACATTAATTGTGCCATAAAAATATTGTAGATTTGATAAGAATTGACAGACGGTGAAGAGAACAAACATCATTTGTTAAAAAGAGAATTAAAACCATAACAGAAGATGAAAGTGAAGCTGGAGGAGTAGGCAAGCAGGAACAGAAAAGCATGACATTTTCTAAGAAGAGCGCACAAAAGTATTTTGGAAAAAAAAAAAAGAAAACTAATATATCTACACAATAGATGTGTTTCTAAGGCATAAAAATGAAATTATATTGGACTTTATCTTGGCTCACATTGAAAAGCAAATAAGCATTGGGGGAAAAAATCTTTATTTTCATAGTAAGTCTTGATTATAGGTTGTTTCTGTTATATATAAAGTGATCTGCTCTGGAATTTTTCAGTTCCAGAATAGTAGTGATTGATATCACATTTCATTTTAAGTTTTTTGTTTTCTCTGATCACATCGTTACTAAAAGAACTTGGTTTAGGCACAGATAGAGCGATAAAATATTTGGACAATGTGAAGCACCTAACAGTATGGTTATGTATAGTTCTGTTTCGTTAGAGGTTTCACAAGTAACTTTGGTCTGAAATAATACTGGATATTGACTAATGTATGTGTTAACCTCTAGGAAACAAAGTATGGATTTGCCCTTTATTTCATTTTAAAAAATATCTGCTTTTACTGTGAAACCTTTGAAGGTCTTTCTAAACTTGAAATACAAACAGTTCTAAGTTATAGTTAATTTTTTTGTGTGTGTTTTCTTTTACAGAAAGACATACTGTCATCGTCGGCTTAACTTTTTAGAATCCAAATTTAGCTTGCATGAGATGTTAAATGAAATGTCTGAATTTAAAGAACTAAAGAGCAATCCCCATCGAGACTTCTATAATGTGAGAAAGGTAAGTGTGGGAAGGATTAAAGACATGACATTATTTTCAGCAGGAGTTCCAACAATTGTACTTTTTTTGTGTGTGAGGTATAAATGATATGCATGAAGTTGTGTGTGAATACTATTCAACTGAATTATGTTATTTTCAGAATATTATTTTTTTTTTCTACATGGTAACACTCAGGAACATTAACCAGAATGTGTGTTAAGGGGATTATGCTAAACTCCTGTATTTACCTTTTCAGAATCAAAGGGGTTTAACTGTATGTATATTGCTTTAAAGGAGTGAAATGGTCAATCAAATTAAGCTTGCTTGGATTATGAATAAAAGCATCCATGTGGAGGTTTAATTGAGTTTAGTTAATTCGCTTAAAAGATAGCTCAACTGCATTTTCCTGCTTTCATGTAGATAAATCATAATAAACTGCAGTATGAACAGCTGTGTATATTTTGGGTAAAAATTTCACTTCAAATTGAACTTGCATGTGTTAAAATACATGTCAAAAGATCTACGGAAACGGAACTGATGTTTTTATACTCCCATCAGTATCTGGTTTTAAAAAAATAAAGCCTGCACAATATTACAAAAAACCACCACACTTACTAGAGTTATAATCTTAGCTGCACCTGATGTGCACTGGGATTTAATTAGGAGACAGGTTAGGGGAATCACAGTAGCTTGTTTCATTTCCTACCACATACTCAAGGGAGCTGCGTTCCTTTAAAAGCATAGAATCAACAGTGTTATGTTGATTAGTTTGCTTCATTTCTTCAATTTTAAAGGATGTTACTGGAGAGAAAATGCTTCAGTTTCATAAGTGAGATTTCTTCACAAAGCAGTAATCATTGCTGTGTTTTTTAACCATTTCGGGTCCATTTTGCGTTGTTTCCATAGACAATTGAAAGAGGTAGTCCTTACTTTGTAACTTTGGAATTTAGGTCAACAATCTGATCCTTTTTGTTATGTTTTGGTTTGCTAGTACATCAAAAAGTCAGTTTGGCTTTCCTCTATAGTGTCCAGCATGCTGGCTGCTGAATGTTTGCTACTGTTGTGGTAATAAACTGTCAAGCACAAAATCTGCTAAGCAAGTGTTTGATGAATGTATCTCTGTCTCTCACATGGCCAGAAGCAGATGGACGGTTAGATAAATTCTAATGAATTTCACGTTTTTATCTGAGTGTGGATGGGATGATCTGTTAGCTAATTCACTCAAGTGGGCAGGATTCGAATCTGAAGTTGTTGGCAGTTATCTTGCATAACTCCAGCCAAGATACGTATTCCGTGCTACATTCAGATAAAACACTTGCCTAGCTGATAGAGGTGTTAATAATAAAACATATGGTGACTGAGAGATGCAATGGACAGGTGTGGATCAGATAAATCCCTTGGCAATCAGTCTGAGTAGTGAGAAGCTTTACTTGCTCTGTTCAACTTTTAAAAGCAACTGTTCAGTGTCTCTGAGCATGTAATTATTTTCTAATTATCTACTAGTAAATAAGCCGGTCTACAAATGAATTCATGTTGTTCGGAAGGACAAAATGTGCATCACTCAACACTCAAATTCAAGAGAGCAGGAACAAGCTTGCTCTTCTCTGGCAGAGACTTGTCCTGCTACTAGATGTTGCTTAAAAAAATCTTCCAGCACAGAGTTAATCTTGCTTAAACCCTTACAGATAATATTTTTATAAAGTACTCTCTGTGGCAAGTAAACTGCATTGTTGACAGAGTTACTGTAAGCCCCCAAATAATCATTTTATCTTGCTAGTCTAAGTGATGTTTGGATCCATAACTCACCAGAAGTGCTTCTTTAATGGTAACAGTATCAACAGTGAAATTTATCATAGGAAACGGACACTACTAGGGCCTGTATTTTCAGGATGTCTCTCTTTTATTCAATCCTTAACAATACAAACTGCCCATATGAAAAGCAAGAAATAAGATTCACCTCCTGACAGAGTTGTTACTCAAGTTGTTGATTACATCTGTGAGACACTAGTATGGAAATACTGGTACAATCGGTTTGCTAATGTAACTGATGGAAAATAACAAAATTAAAGCGATCGTGATATAGTAGCGAGGTCTATCAATGGCACTTATCACTGTATTTAGAAAGGTACAGCAGAAAGCTGGTCAGCATTATTTGCTGCCATGACAATCGGAGTTTATTGTTCTTTTCCCTTGTCTCTGACCCTGCCCTTTTCTTTCCCTGGTTTAGTGGGAGTTATCCAGAGAGCTTATCAATATAATAAATCCCAAGATAAGATTTCCATTAAGTAAGGGAAGTGTATGTGTATATCTGAGGTATTGGACTTGACCAGAATGCAAACAGGGAGATGTTTTGCACTGATCAAGCTGGAATTGGAAAATTACCCTTTAATAATGAGAAATGTTTCGCTACCCAGATGAGAGTCCACAGGTGGTAAGATAGTGTGACTGACTCCACTTGGCTCACCACAGGAGGTGGACAACTGTCTGTGTAGGAGAAGGCTAACTTTAGACAAGACTTTGGAGTCTGCCATTGGCAAGGCTCTCCCACGTTCTCCAGTCAATGCATAGCAAAGTGCAGTCACAGTGACTGCTACATAACTCCTGTTTGACTGCAGTAGGAATGAAATAAAGTAGTAAGTTTAGCTCCACAGCATGCAACTGAGTTCTAGCCTTTGTGTACTAGGGTATCCTGTTTTCATAAGCAAGGATGCGAGGTTTTTGGGCTGCGCTTCAAATAGACCATTTGTCCAACAGCCTCAGATATTTGAGGGCTGATGGTTCAGCCTTTCAGATGAAATATGCCTTCAATGTAAAGGCAGGATGTTGAATATTCTTTTACTTTAATAAAATGTTGCTAATTGCAGGTGGCATTTACTGTGCTTTTTTGGTATTGGAGCGGTTTCTCTTAATAGGAACTCTGGTTCGTCTGTATTGTTCTTTTCAGGGGGGAGGTTGTCTCCTTTTTATTCTTTTAAAGGTAAAGGCAAAATATTTGATTACCTACCATTTATTCACTGCCTGTATGAAGTGTATCTATGTACTGCATTGCTAGGTGTCCTCCAATGCAAGTAGCTTTGATATAGTCTTCTAAAGGTGAAAAATGGATGGCCTAGTTCTCCATCCATATGCTTTCTCTTTTCAGCCATTATTTCAGTGTGTCAGTCAACCAGACCTGAGGATATGACACATCGCCCTAGAGCAGAAAATTTTGTGTCTTCTGCCTTTCATTGTCTATTACAGAACTACACATAAAGAATTAAGCTTAGTGAAAAAGGTTGTTGCTTCCTTTTTGAAAAGCTAATGCAGTGTAAATATATTGGTGAGCAGGTTATCTGTCAGTGCAATGTGGAATGATATTGTGTCAATCGGGTGTTGAGGCTGCAGGGGATTCCCTGGGAAGTCCACGAAGGTCGTAGTTATCGGGGCAGAAGCATGCACAAGGTGAAGTGCGCATATGCAGAACAGGTAGTTTGCAGTTGCGATGTTATTAATCTATGCACTGAAATATATCCATGAAATTGATGCAACTTGATGTTTTGTGGAGATTTGAGAGAGTGGGAGCAAAGGGAAGCAATGCAGGAAGAGGAGGGAGGCAGAGCGGCTTAGGGAAGGGGGTGCCTCTGAGGCGTGGTTGGAGGGCAAAGGGAATTCCCCACTGTGAGGTGTACACAGGTGTAACCGTCTTGACTGGGAAGGATAAGTGTTTCATCTGCAAAGTCTGCGGACAGAACGGCATGGGTGCTCCGGTCAACAAGGAAAGGGCTGGTCTGAAATGAGAAGGTGCAGAGGAACAGGCTGGCTCCATTACTGGAGAATTGCTGAGGGAAGGGAATTTGACCATCCATTAATGGAAGAAAACTGGTGTCTGCCACTGCTTGAATGGGATGATTGAGTTAAAAGTAGTAAGGAAAGCTTTGGGTTAACCATTATCTTCATTTGGTTAAAAAAAAAGTTCACACAAGGCATATGTGTTCCAAGATAGGCTTCTGGCAGTCATTTTGTTTCTTCTTTTCATTGAAGGTTAATGTGACCTTGCATAAAATGCTTCCTCTTGGGGGGAGAGGAGAAAAAGAACTACAGTCAGAGAGCTTGGCTAAGGGTGTGCAGCCAAGTGTTTTTTATTTTTTCACTAAGGGAAAATTGGGATGGAGAGGCAGCGTAATAAATCTGGACATGCAGGTAGAATGCATGCAAGTAGAAGCAAATAAACCTTGTGGTAGGGGATTGTTAATCATGTCCCATAAAAGACTTAGCTTAGTATGTATGAAGAACAGGATAGTACCAGCCACAGGAATGGGACCAGTTTTGTCTTTTTTTAGGGTGAGGGAGGAGGCAAGGGGACCATTTGTCACATTCTATGACTAGCTGCTTCATTTGGATGGGATTGCACCCTTAATTGTGAAAATGCACAAGAGCATACAGTGTAATGTATTATGTGCTAGGCTAGGTCAAAGCTCAAGTCATTAAAACCTTTCCAAAAAATGAAGTAGCTCCTAAAATGCAGAATGAAGAAAAAGCTGTGTGTTTGTTAAATTTTGTTGGTATAAAGTTGCTGGTTATGTAAATGTTAGAATGTACTGGACAGTTAAAGCAGCCAAAGTACTGCATCTTCTCTGATAAAAGCATTCTCTGGTAGAAAGTCTCACTCTCAGGCAATATATTTTGAGACAGGGAGGAAGAGAAGGAAAAGAAGGTAGGTCTTGGTTCTCAGGGAATAAGCCGGATGTGGTTAGCATAGCTATAGAGCTGTGTGTGATATGGTTATGGGGACTGGTGAGGATTTGACAGGAACTTGCCAAATTGCAGAGGCACACTTGAGAAAATTATTTCTGAAAGAGAAGCAGGACTTTAAAAGAAATGCAGTTACTATTCTGTCATCTGATCCTTGCATACAAGCAAACAAACAAAATGTCTCCTTGCTTTCGCTTATAACAGTAGCTGAGTCATGTTGATTTAAAGGAAGAGGAAGTGTTGAAGGGACAGTAATTTCAGTAGCTGAGCCACCACTGAAACTACCACATTCTGAAACTAAATAAACTATACTTGTTGAGGTTCCCTGTAACTGGTATTGTATGCTCATATATTGCTTTCTCATGAATGTTTAGAGCTTATATATCTATTAACTGTTATTTAGTTCTCCCATGGAAGTTAACCAAACCTGCTAGTATGTGGTATTTCATTGGTACAGGACCAGGTTGTAGTAACCAATGTTTTTCTAAAACAGAAGACAATTCCTAACTTAAGTAAGCATTTATAAAATGCACTTGGGTTCAAATGTCTATACAAGTACTCCAGGGAACATAATAATACGTTTAGCAGAGCCGGTTTTACTATTTTACACACAGTAGTGCTTCCTGTGCATTAGTAGTGCACCTCCTTTTGTGTACTCCGAGACAGGACTGGTTCTTGCTTCTCTTCATTCAGCTGTAGTGTGCAGCATATTTGAACTGACAGGTCTTACAAGACCAGCTAACAGAAGGGTTCTGCAGGAGCAGGAAGCAGCATATAGTCAGTTTGTAATACATGTTTCAAGATGATATATGACAGGGGCAGATGGTTCAGGTGATAAGTATAAAAAAGCACCTCATAGTTCCTCTATCCTATATATTTGGTAGGAGATGGTTTGGAATCATAACATTTTACCATAAAGTGTTATGTGAAATTGTAGCTGGTGCACAAGGCAAGTGTTAGAAATAGTGAAAGTTGGGACTGTTTCTACCACACATCCTTGCTCTTGCAGCCCTCTGTGTCCAGCTAGTTCCTGGGCTGGAGGCTAATTTTGAAGCTTAGCAGGCAGCCCGTAGCACTACTGAGCTAAAACTGCTTCTGCTAGGATCTGGCACTCTGGACTGGAGAACAGTTTCAGAGTCTGTCAAACAGTTCCCAGGGCTTTTGCGCTTATCTTTTTGTCAACTGTGAAATCTAATCAGGACAGTGTTTTATGGGTTATTTTTTTGCGTGTGCGTTTGTTTTGTTGGTTTTGCTTTTAAATTGATAGTAATTTGTTTCTAGAGGCATTTCATTGTTTTGGCTAGGACATGCATTAGGCTATTCTGTTGTTCAGTCAGGATGGATTATTCAAGGAATTTCACAGCAAATGTACCCATAGGTGCTGCTCCACACACACAGGATACTTTTGTGCTGTTAAATTCCTCATTATCCCTGCTAAGGCCTATTCCTTCCTTTCAGGTACTTAGTCCTCATGAAGTTAACAGCATTACCTGCCTTTTCATAAAAGCAGAAGTTGGGGAATATACCTGGTTTTATTCTATTCTTTATCTGTGTAGTTAAAAATACTGAACCCTTGACTGCAAGGGGACCGTGTTATTCATTGCACATAGCTCCTGGAGGCAGAAATTACAAATACTTAAAATGGAAAACTTAAACAAACTCCCAGACCTCACCAGTTGTGTCTTTGGATTGTGATCTATCTAATACAGGCTGCTCAAATAGCAGTGCAAGCTTTTAGGCAAAAGAGAAGAATATCAGTGGATGCTGTTTTGTTCTTGTCGTTTTTTTTTTTTTTTTTTTTTTAATAGGCACTCCAGAAAAAATGAAGGAGTGCTCTCGGCCCTTCTGTGAAGCTTGCACTTCCCTCAGTGTGTGAACAGTTCTGAAGAAACTGAAAGACCTGTCAGTATTATGAGTTACTGTATTTTGATTAAACTTGAAAAAAGTGTCAAAAATCTCTCCCATGCATGAGACCTGAAATGTTTCATGTGGTCGAAAAACAAAAAATGACTTATGCTTTAGGAAGCGGCTGAGAATTCCAGGTCCTTTCAGTCAGAGACGTTAGTTATAAACTACGTTTGTACCTACAACAACATCATTGATTCATGGATGAAATCTATTGAAGGATACTAAAGGAACATTCTTTAAGGAAGCCTCAAATTTTTCTCTGAATCCAAATTCTGTGATTGGCATTTGTAACGTATCTTGTTGAAAATTTTCTTATATAAAAAGCGAAATATTAACTGATGGCTACTTGATTTTATTGATAGCTCTGATGACTGAATAATCCTCCCCAAACCAAACTGTCAGGGTTCTGAAACATTTTGACTTGCTGAGGCACTAATCCATTCATTGCTTAAGGAATATTTTAGAAGGCTTTAGTCATTGTTATCACTGACATACATCAATTAACAAAGTAAGTTTATATATGAATGTAACAAGCATGAATGACCTTATTTTGATTTCAGGTTGATACTCATATCCATGCTGCTGCTTGCATGAACCAGAAGCACTTACTGAGGTTTATTAAGCATACATATCAAACAGAGCCAGACAGGATTGTTGCAGAGAAAAAAGGCAAGAAGATGACCTTAAAGCAAGTCTTTGAAAGCCTTCACATGGACCCTTATGACCTCACTGTAGACTCTTTAGATGTCCATGCAGTAAGTAAGATACCAAAATAAAAGAGAAAAAGCTATGTTTTCTAAGTGTGAAATTGTTTTCTACTTTTTTTTTTTTTTTCATGGTAACATTAAATCAGAATTTAAACGCATGCATTACTTCACATGTTTGAACTAAGCATAGTTCTTTTCTTCTCTGTGCATTTTATTTCTAGGCAATTTTATTTATAAACTATTTGTGTACTTAAAACTAAGATTTTCTTTTCCTTCTATAGGGTCGTCAAACATTTCATCGATTTGACAAATTCAATTCTAAGTACAATCCAGTTGGTGCCAGTGAGCTGAGGGACTTGTATTTGAAAACTGAGAACTACATTGGTGGTGAATATTTTGCTCGCATGGTCAAGGTAAATAATTTTTGTGCTTTTCCAGTTGTACAGAAATAAGGGTTAGTAAAACATTTGTGATAACTGTATCTAGAGTTAGCAGTGTGGTTAAGTGATTCTCAAGTATTCAGCATGCTCTACCAATTTATCGGAAAGGCCTCTGCCAAGTCAGGCACTGCTGCTTCCTAAACAATTGTCTGAGCTCTAAACTGTGTATAAGTTCAAAGCAGAGTTGTGTGTGGTTTCAAAATAATGGGGAGCTGCCAAGACTCAAATCACTGGCTTAATATTTTGTTAGGATGTAGTTGGCTGGTGCTAGTTGCTAGGGAAGACCTAAGAAAGCACCTCTACAGAAATCTGTATCTGCACACACATGCACAGGCTTCAGATTTGCTTCTTACAACAAAAGAATTAGTTGTATTCATGAACCAGATACCAACAATTTTTAGATACACACAAGTACTTGTCTAAAATCAATAGCCTTAAAGTTACTTACTACCATGAGTTCTAGGTCAGATTCGTTAATGCTCTGCTTGTTTTACGCAGTCATTTATGATGGTGTAAAGTATAATTGTTCTGATTTACCAATTTTGAACATGTCTTGCAAAAATATTCAGAATAGTTGCACAAAAATTTTGTCCTCTAAATCGAGGTGTTACAGTTAGTTATACTCAAATGGCATTCTGGTAGAGTATTTAAATACCTAAAATAAAGTAAAAAAAACAACAGACAAACAATTCCCTTTAAGGGGTAACAGAACAAAGCTATGCCTGGTCTGAGGAAAATACAGTGATGAATATACTAGTAGCTGTTAATGATCTTCAGTGTCCAAACTAAAGCAAATATATTTATTGTTCAACAGGAAGTAGCCCGTGAACTAGAAGAAAGTAAATACCAATATACAGAACCCCGATTATCCATTTATGGACGGTCTCCTGATGAATGGCTGAGCTTGGCAAAATGGTTCATTAAACATAAAGTTTATTCCCCAAATATGCGCTGGATAATTCAGGTTCCCAGAATCTAGTAAGTAATTATGAGTTCTTGGTAATCTTAAGAGTTTGAAATCATTCTAATGAATTTGTTTAATTTCTGATATATTTTTTAAATGGCTTGTGAGCTGTTCTGTAGTTCTATTTATAAGCAACAGCCTGGGAAATTTATTCTTGACCATTGCTGCAAATCTCCTGACAGTCTGGGGGTGGAGGAGGAGATGGGGTTTAAATGTACTCTTATGAAGCTATTCAAAACAACTGTGAAATACTTTAAAGCCTGAAGATACTGAAAACAAAAATCACAACTGGATGAAATTAAGTTGCATTCAAAGGCAAGGTAAAATGCAATTCAGTAATGAAAATAAATCAACACTTGAATTCCGTAAGGGAGCAGAAATTGCTCTGCAAGACCATTATCACCAAACTTCCTCAAGACCAGTGACTAAATGACAGTGAACTTAGAAAGGCAACCCGCATCTACAAGCTTAAAACAGTATTAGTACTGCTAAGTTTTTAAGCATCCTATGGGACTTTAGGTCCTTTATTAAATGGTTTGTGTTTCTACTACTGTGTATTGTAACTAGTACAGTCTCCCATGATGATTTTCCCAGCCTTAATGGCTGAGCTTTGTGTTTTAAAATTGCATAGTTGGAATATGAGTAGAGAAAGAGCTGTCATAGTCGCGTGTATCTCCCAGAGTGTATTACTCACTAAGGAGAAAGTTCCTCTCCTTTCACAGAATCACAGAATCATCTAGGTTGGAAGAGACCTCCAAGATCACTGAGTCCAACCTCTGACCTAACACTAACAAGTCCTCCACTAAACCAGATCCCTAAGCTCTACATCTAAACGTCTTTTAAAGACCTCCAGGGATGGTGACTCAACCACTTCCCTGGGCAGCCTATTCCAATGCCTAACAACCCGTTCAGTAAAGAAGTTCTTCCTAATATCCAACCTAAACCTCCCCTGGTGCAACTTCAGCCCATTCCCCCTGGTCCTGTCACCAGGCACGTGGGAGAATAGACCAACCTCCACCTCGCTACAGCCTCCTTCAAGGTACCTTGTAGAGTGCGATTAGGTCATCCCCGAGCCTCTTCTTCTCCAGGCAGAACAACCCCAGCTCCCTCAGCCGCTTCTTGTAAGACTTGTTCTCCAGACCCCTCACCAGCGCTTCATTAAGTCATGCATTTAATGACTCACTGAAGTACTGCCTCTCTTTTGTGAAAGCCTC
Organism: Oxyura jamaicensis; assembly: GCF_011077185.1. Lineage (NCBI taxonomy): Eukaryota > Metazoa > Chordata > Aves > Anseriformes > Anatidae > Oxyura > Oxyura jamaicensis. Next base: position 62,308,264 of record NC_048897.1, read on the forward strand.
ACTAAACCATAACATTTTACTTTCATTTAGAGTAGTTAAAACTAGAGAACAGACTCTCATGAGGGGTGATTCCTTATCTCCCCTTTTAGTACTTGGATTGCTGTAAAGGAAAGGGTCATTGTTCTTGAGACTGAATCTACTACTGCTTACTTGCACTGTTTTGGGAGCACTCAGGAACTTCTGCAGAGTCTGGATGAAGCAGAATGCCAGGCTGTGCAGGAAACAAAGCACAGGAACAATCCCTGCCCTGATGTTAAACTTTGGATTTCTCAATCCTGGTAAAACTGAAGCCTTAGAATATAAACAGAAATGAAAGGAAATGTGAAAACTGATGAAAAACATAAGATGATTAAAGAGTAGTCACAACTGTGTGTATTTTTCCCCTTCAGTGATATATTTAGGTCAAAAAATATTCTGCCTAGTTTTGGGAAGATGTTAGAGAACATTTTTGTGCCTTTGTTTGAAGCAACAATCAATCCCAAAGACCACAAAGAATTGCACCTTTTCCTCAAATATGTAAGTATGCTCAGATTTTCTGTCTTACATGAAATGGAGCCTCTATTCAACACAGCTGTTGCCAGACACTAAAAGAACCTTTCTTCTATGTAGAATACTTATTACTGTTTTAAAACAGCTCAACAGCTATTTATTTGTACTGCCAGTAGTCCTCTCTATAATGAAGGACCAAAAGATGTTCACATGCTCTTGTGCAGAGGGAACCTACTAATCTGGTACGTGAAGGAGCTTGCCTCTGAGACTCACCTCCGAAAAGGAGGCGACTGAAGGGAAACAACGTGTAGATCCTGATGGGGCTCAGGAAGGATCTGGTTGACCTCATTAAGAGAGACATTTGTGAATATATCTCAAATCAGAACTGAAGGTTTCCTGGGAGCTTCTGGCCTACAGCTGCTGTTCACATAACAAAGCAGATGAGGTCAAAGGGTTATAATCTGTATCTAAGAGATTTTCTTTTATTTTCCCCTCGCCCCATACTATTGTGCCTTGTTAAGATGGAGCACTTCCGAACACTGTAGCATCAGTGGCAGGACTCATCTTCCTGCATAACAGGAGGAATGTGCCATGTTCATGCTTGTTCTTTATTTGTGCTTCTGCAAACCCTGCTTCATAGTAGAACTAGTTTCTGGAATGTGTTGCTGTTTGGGTAACATTTCAAAGAAAACATGCTATTCCTGTTGTCTGCATGGTATGGTAGAAGGGCAGAACAGCAGGACTGCTAGCATAAGGAGGGAAACTAGATGCTTTGTGCAAACAAGTCCCGAAACAAGAATAAGTAACATCAAAGTTTGCTTCTTGAAAACACTAATTCCTGTGAATCTCATCTCCCACAGGTGACTGGCTTTGACAGTGTTGATGATGAATCCAAACATAGTGGCCATATGTTTTCTGATAAAAGCCTTAACCCTGACCTCTGGACCAGTGAGAAGAATCCCCCATATAGCTATTATTTGTATTACATGTATGTCAACATCATGTTGCTAAACAACCTTAGGAAGTAAGTAGTCATTTTGCTCTGTTATGAGTTTCCGGAAAGAAAAATATCAGTTAGTAATCTTGGTCTTGATCGAAGCCTGTGTCTAAATCATACATCTTTGGAAGCAAAGGTTATCTCAAACGATTTTAAAGAGTCCAAGAGGAGTACATGATTAATTCTGAAAATGTTAACTGTAGACTTAACTTAAATGAAATACTCAGAAATTGTAAAGGCATCAGATTAATATCTTCATTTGACATTTGTGTATAAATCCTTAAATCTGAATATATTTAGAACAAAAAAAAAAAGAAAGAAAAGAAACCCCACAAAATTGACTTGTTGGCCTTTGCTCAGATTCACAGTGGATTTCCAAATCTAACATACTTGTTGGTAGCTTGTTATCTCCTGGTGATTTCAGAGATACAAAGTTGTGAAATGCTAGTTTAAGGGCTGCTGCTGTTACCGAAGACAGACAAAGGAAGCCATAAATATAAACCACACATCTAGCTAATTACCTTAAACGTCCTTACTGATTCATTCAGTTTTATCACTTCTGATACCAATGCCTAGGCAAGTAATGCAGGGATGTATGATTCTGAATACAAAAACATGACTGTGAAAGCAAATTTTGGCATTGGTTCAGTTAAGCCTAAAATTCAACTAGAGGTTATGTTCCTGAATTTGTAGCTGATTTGCCAAGTGATCTGCACAACTGACTCAAATAGAGGCACAGAGAGGTCATCTGTTGATATTACAGTATCGTCACCTACCCTGCAAGGATTTGGTTCATTATTATTTATAAAATGTTGGGAAATTTTCTTATAGGAGGTACATAAATTGTCATTTTAACAAGTCTTATTCGAATTTACAATCAAAATGTTATTTGCCTTCTCCTCTTGCCTTCTCCCACTGCTACGTTAAGCATTTCTTTCTCTACCACCCTATATAATCAAATCTCATAATAAAAACATCCACCCTGGATTGCTTTGTACTTATAACAGACAGGCCTAGTTGTTAGATACCTGCTGAGTTGTGTCTTGTTCATTACAGAACTAAAACTAAAGTCATCCCTTCCTCCTGACTTTGCATTCTCTGTAGTGTACACTTTTTGTCTTTTCAAAAACAGAGATTCTGTCAGAACTTACACATTTCTTTTTAACCTCAAGATCATTTCAGCTACCGTTTGAAAATCTCCCTAGGTAATCATAAAATAATCTTTATAGCTAGGTGAGTCAATGAAACAACTCATCAACAAGTCAGTAAAACTGTTCACCCCGTTGAACACAGTAAGTATTTGAGACATCACAGCCAGTCCATTGCAGGACTGTTTTACGCTATTTGTAATAGGAACTACATCAGCAAAGTTAGATTACATCCTCAGATCCTTTTTCAGGAGAAGCATTACTGACCATCTATCCTCAAATTGCTATATTCTCCATCAGTCCTTGTTGAAATTCTGTTTTGAACACCCCCAAAGACTTGGGGTATGTGTCTGCGCCGTATAAACAGGGTCCATTATAACTTAGAGCATCATTTTTAAATATTTATGATATAAATAAAACAGTTCTAGAAATTATAGTGTGAAGTCTAGCATAGTAACTAAAATTCCCAGCTCAACTGTTCACCCAGTAGTTAAGCAATTGCTAAATGAGACGTAACTGGGGAAGGAAAGAAGGAACACACAAATACATAAGGTCATGGAAGAGACTTGGGTAGAGGGACCTGCCCTATTTGACAGCAGCTCGATAGGCCGATACGTAGGCCTGATGGGATGTCATGCCAAACTGTATGAGAATGCATATATTAAAATGTTATTTAAAATACCATATTAATTATAATTATATACATAACAGATAGATAATCATGCATTTCTTGTTAGTGGAACTTGGTTTCAATCTCCTCAGGGAAAGAGGCATGTGTACTTTTCTGTTTCGACCTCACTGTGGAGAAGCTGGGTCTATCACGCATCTTGTATCAGCCTTTCTGACAGCAGACAACATTTCTCATGGATTGCTCTTGAAGAAGGTATTGCTCGCTTGCTCATCTAAACTAATCACTATCTGCTTAGACATCAGTCACTGGTTCAAATAGCAGTCACCAAGTTAACTTATCTGGACAGTCCCAAATTTATATTCTTAGCATGGCACAAGTTACTCTTCACTTTGATCATAAAAGAATAAGCTCAGCAGAGCTTCCTATTTCTTATTTAAGCTACAAAAATAGGTATTTCAGCACATGAGTATTTTGAAGCTCTGTCTTTATAGGAAAGATCAACTGTTCTTATATGTCAAGGGCTTGATGATGCCTGCTTTTGGTTACTCTAAGCAGAGCTTAAGTTGCAGTGGAAAAAAGTACTTTAGCTTGTTACTACTCCTTGTTTTAGATCTTAGAATTATTTAAGGAAAGCCCAATTTTTTTTATGCACAGGGACAAAGGTCATTTTCCCTGACTGACATCCCTGTGCTTCAACATTCACTCAAAAGGTTATGATTAAGGTTTTGATTATTTATATCTAGAGTAATTGGGATCATTTGATCATGAAATTTAACATAGCTGTATAGCACAGCAATATTGTATATACAGCTTGACTGTCGTGGCTAGGACAGACATCATTTCTGGCATATCAGTAAATAACCATCATACAACTCCTCATCCCCAGGCCACTGTTTTGTAATTAAAATAATTTGTCAGTGGGTGGCAGACTTGAAACATGAGTGTTGTAATTCTTCTGAAAATTTTCTCATAAATTGAATTCTCTGCTTACTGTTAGAAAATTCTCTCTGTATTTTACAATGTATCCAGGAATAAAGAATAGTTTTGTCTAAAACCATGTCTGATGTTACCCTCTTAACCACTGATTCCTAAAATTAGACCCAGACATAGTAGTACTAAGGCTGTACGTGACCCAGAATATTCTCCTCTTCCCTCTCCTGCTCAGCTTGGTGGCATAACCTGGCAGAACAGATAGATAATAATAATGAAGGTGCTTCACTGGTTGCTTGAGCCAAAAATAGTAATAAAGATGAGGTGACCACAGATTATTTATATTATGTGCACAGCAACACGTAATGTCTAATAAATCACAACTATTTTTGCTCCTCAAATTGGACTGCAGTTTTGAAAATAACGAATGGCTTAGCAGTTTTGATACATGTGATGTTATTTGTGACTTCAAGCTTCTGGGGCAGGTAGGTTGTTAGTATCAAATGCAGCACCCTTTATAGTCTCATACGCTTTCTAATCTACAGTGAAGTCACTTTATTTTTAAAGACAAGACTGCAGTCTTGTTTTGAGGAACATACATTATTTTTATAAAGATCAGTAACAATTTACAATTCAGACTCTTAAGTATTTTCTAAAAAAGTCACAGAGTTCAGTGTCAACATACATTTTTTGATCTTCATCCTCCCACTGTAATATGGTTTCCATTTTCCCTAATGGAGATATTTTTTTTTCCCCACTGTCCCACAGTACCACTAAATGCTGACTGTTTTTGTTTGTTTGTTTGTCTTTGTAGAGTCCTGTCCTCCAGTATCTTTATTATCTTGCACAAATACCCATTGCCATGTCTCCACTTAGTAACAACAGCCTATTCCTGGAGTACTCAAAAAATCCACTACGGGAATTTCTACATAAGGGACTTCATGTCTCTCTCTCTACAGATGATCCTATGCAGTTTCATTATACAAAGGTAAGAATTGCAAAAATCACTGGTCTTCAAATTTGGCAACAATGTACCTCGTAGGCCCAGAATGACCTGAAAGCTGTTTTATGTCATTGCTTAGGATATAAAGTTCCATGTCTTTCAATCACTTCATTCGTTATTCTTCCTCATTCTCAGTCTACTGCTCACTATTAGGTTTCAGAGGGAAATGTCTAATTTCCTAATTATGTTTCTTTTGTACTCTTGCCTCTCCAGTGTTGGCTGTTGAAGTATAGAATGAAGGATGAGGCTGGAGGGAGGTTTGAGCCTTCATAAACAATCCTCTAGAGTGCCAGGAAAGTCCAGTTTCCTTACTAATAAATCTGGGGAAGTACACTACTAACACACCATGTGGAGTTTCTGAAGATCACATAAACTCTTTGCTCAGTGAACTGAAACTGATTTTTGCCCTTGGGTGGCCTGGCAGGACAGAAATGCCTTGTCACTGGTTGTTATGATGCCCCAATTTTGTCATCAGAGCTGACTTGAGTCACGCTGTGCCTTACAATGACCCATACGCTGCTCAACTGTCAGTCTTCTGAGGATGAGCCAAGCTCTGCTGTGCTTCACCCAGGCTTGCTTCTTGCCCATGATATACATGCCTCTGCTAGAAAAGACAGAGGTGGGGGCTTTCTGCATGGATTTAACGCAACACAGTCTGAATTACACATAGTGCGGGACATCCTTAGATGTGAGAGCCCAATAGAGTCAGAACCAACATCTTTGTTGTAGGGGAGGTTAGAAGTGAGAAATTGCCCTGTCTGTCTATGTAGCATATTCACTAAAGATTTAAGCCTAGATCCTCCAAGATTTTTATAATCCCCAGAATCTCATTTGCAATTGTCTAATAAATGCCTTTGAGGTTCTGGACTACAGGCTGCAATTTCTTAGGCTAAAATAACTTGATACCCAGTGCCTATTATTTAACAGTCACCCTTGGAAAATTTTAAATAAACAATCCTCTTTGTTAATAATTGTGATGTTAATGTCTTAATCCTGTAAGTTTTCACAGCTATCTAAACAGCATGTATAAATTCATGAATTAGTAATGACCGCATATCCACATTTACATCTTATTTGCATTATTTATCATTTGATACTAAACATATTTTGGTGATACAGGAAGCTCTCATGGAGGAATATGCTATTGCAGCCCAGGTGTGGAAACTAAGTACCTGTGACTTGTGTGAAATAGCAAGAAACAGTGTGTTACAGAGTGGATTGTCAGATAAGGTAATTGTGGCTGAAAGACATCTTTTGTGAATATTAGGGCGAGTAGGAAGTGAGAATCCAGTAGTCTGAAAATTACATAGCAGGTCCTTATGCAATGTAATACATCCCTATCCTCTTTTACTGAAATATTTGCAAAATATCTATGAAGTCTCACATTTTAAAAGTATTAAAGTTGTAGTTTTTCCTCATTAGCTTTGTTTTGGAATCCCCAATAAGCAGAGACTAGGTACCTATTTATACTCAGTTCTCCCTCTACTCCCAAAACTTTAATCCTTTAATCCAGTATCCCTCTGCAAGTAATTTTATACGTCTTGCAATAAGTAAAAGTAAACTGCCTGTCATTAAGCAAGACTTCTTTTTAGCTAGTAGTGAGTATTACATGAAATGTTCTGTTTCAGACAGGTAGGCACATTACATTAAATCCCCTTGCTTTAAAATTCTATAAATCTATGGCATGCTCTTTAAGACTTACTTTAGAACATCCTCTTTTTTTGTGTCCCTTTCAGACACTCCTTTCAAGGAACAAGTATGTGAAGGGGCTTTGCAAGTATATTCTGTTGTGTCTTCCAATATTCTGTAGTGACAACTACTCATCTTCCTCTTGTGCAAACTTTTAACAAAAGAAACCTAAGCCTCTTTTTTGATTTCTCACTTGAAAGATAGAACACTAGTACAAAGGGTTTTAGCAAGCCAAACTAAATGTGCTGCTGACAGTAAATTATATATATAAATGTTGGCTTTAAAAGCTTAAGAAGTGGTTAAGACCCTGATGTAAAGGCCAGCTGGTTAAAGTTGCTCCTTCCACTTGTACTGGAATAGTTCAACTATATATTCAGTTATGCAATAAATCAAAAGAGTTGAACTGATTTCTTCCTCTATGTTTAATCATGTTCACAGGAAAAACAGAAATTCCTAGGGTTGAACTACTGTAAAGAAGGACCTGAAGGAAATGACATTCGAAAGACAAACGTTGCACAGATCCGGATGGCTTTCAGGTATGAGACACTGTGCAATGAACTTAGTTTCCTGTCTGATGCTATGAGAACAGAAGAGATTTCTACTCTGTCAAAGTAGTTACAAACTCAAAGAAACCACAACATTTCATTCCCAAACAGGATGAGATGCTAATTAATATTGAATCATCTGTTGTTGATGCTACCAAGACATAACTGAAGAGTTCGGAGAAAAATAGAGTAGCTATGGAAGGCAAACAGCATTTGCTGCTTTCTTTTACAGCATTATTCTCATCGCAAAAATTTCAGTTTCTACAAACAGTAGGGTTTGTAAGACTGCTGTAAATATTACATGCAAACTCAGAATTATGTATAATTTGTTTCATACAGCCTTAACTGTGCACTATATTGTAGCTTGCAAAACTGCGGAGATTATACATAATGCATCTGTAAGATGCATCGTAGGATACTGCAGATGCTGACAGAATACATGCACCTGTTTTTGTCCTGCACATCTCAGTAGCAATTGTGGCATTTACCAATTGGAAGTTGTATGGTGTGTATAATTTAGAGGCTACCCTCTCATTCTGGAATGCATCCTGACACAATTTTTACCTTAACGTTTCACCAGTTAAATTGGAAAACAAGAAAAAACAAAATTTGGTAGTCACATTTAATGACGAATTAATTAATTGTTTCCTGTTGTCATGTAGGATATCTGTGAAGAACAGCAGATTAATGCTCTTTAATCTAATAGGTAGAAAACACGGTGTCAAAATTGTCACTACTGTACATTGTAATAAGAAATGTAATTATATTATGCAAACTTTGTCTTGTAAGTTGAGAACACTTTTTATTGCTTTGTAATCAGAATATGTGGGTACGCCAGTTCAAATTACTTGGAAATTTATGCAGATAATTTTAGTTGCATGTAATGAGAAGTTTTTTACTTGAACAAAGGAAGCATTCTTACAAATCAGTGGTAGAAACTCCAGACCTGGGTTCTGATCCTACTTCTGATGTCTTTTTACAAATTTGTGTTAGTTTTTATTTTAGACAATTACAGAGTTGAATGAGAAGTCAAACTATTTTTACAGAGCTACCCCAGGTCATTTCAAATGTAAACTTTTTATTTATGACAGAGTGGTTAGTAAAATATAGCTACTGCAGTATTTATCGCTTTGATTCTTTTTTCTATTTGAACATCCTTCATAAGGCAAAGTAGTACTTTACTCAGAAAGGAGTAGAAGTAATGTTACAAGGTAGTATCTCCATATAGTAGCAATTGCAGGTAGTTTCACACCAAAAAGGATTTCAAGGCTAGGGGCAAACAGAGGATGTAAATGCCTGTAAATTCAACATTACACTACTTCATCTGAAAGCCTGTAGTCCCTAAGCTAAGATCCTCAGCCTACAGTTAGAGACCTGGATAGCTAAAACAATAAACTGGGACGTTAGGCATCTTTAGAACAGCAATTCAGAACTAATGCATAAAAAGCAAATAAGAAAACTTAGCCAATTAAGCCTTAATAGACCTAGAACCCTGCTAGCTTTTACTACATCAAATGTCTCATGCCACTCAAGTTACTTGGGCCAGGCCCTTCTCTTGGACACCTTTCGGGAGCTGATCAGGTCTCACTTTCCCTTGTAAATGCAGATAGAAGGTGTGTTGGTGATAATACCTAAACTGAACAACTCAATGGCATAAACATACATATTTATTGAAGACAGACTCCACAGGCTATCGGATCTACAATTTCTTTTTTTTTTTTTTTTTTTTTCCTATGTACCTGCTGTCCTGAATGGGGATTGCAGGAAAATAGCAAAGTGAGGAAAGGAAGAATTCCCTCTCATTGCCTATAACTGTACAGACCTGTAACAGCCCCTTAAGAGAAATTAACCTGAAAAAAGACTCTTAGGAAACAGCCTGGAACTAAGGCTGCTGCACGATGCCCGGGGGAACAGGAACAGACTTAAGGTCATTCAGGGAGCTGCAGCGTTGGCAGGGATAGAAGAGGAATTCTTCATCCAAAATATGGTTGAAGACAGGTGGCAGAAGACTTGTCTTGAGCTCTTCAGCCATTTAGCCTAAGGTCTCAATGTTCCACTAGTGCCATTTTTTTTTAAATCCTTGTGCAGCTAGCACGCTAGCACCATGAACTAGTGCTATACTGTCCAACTGTGTAACATGAAGTTGTTCTAAGGTCTTAGCCAACAATACCTATTGGCCTCGCTGTTAGAAATTCCTAGAAGCTCACTTAACAGATGTGGAAGGATGTGGAGCTCTTGGAACAGGTCCAGAGGAGGGCCACTAAGATGATCAGAGGGCTGGAGCACTGCTCCTATGCAGAAAGGTAGAAGGAACTGGGCTTGTTTAGCTTGGAGAAGAGAAGGCTCCTGGGAGACCTCATTGCAGCCTTCCAGTACTTGAAAGGAGAGTATAAACAGGAGGGGGAACGCCTGGTTACATGTGTTGGTAGTGATAGGACAAGGGAGAATGGTTTTAAAGAAAGACGGGAGATTTAGGTTAGAAATTAGGAAGCAGTTTTTCACTCAGAGGGTGGTGAGGCACTGGAATGGGTTGCCCAGGGAGGTTGTGGATGCCCCATCCCTGGAGGCATTCAAGGCCAGGCTGGTTGCAGCTCTGGGCAGCCTGCTCTAGTGGTTGGCAACCCTGCCCAGAGCAGGGGGGCTGAAACTAGATGATCTTTAAGGTCCTTTTCAACCCAGGCCATTCTATGATAATGCATTATCAGGATCCAAGAGTGTAATTTTCTTACAATGGTCTGAAAACAGTGGTTACAACCTTTTTGGTACCTTTTGATAAAATGCAGGTCTTGTCTTGATTAGTACAAGACCCTAATAATTTTTATAAGCATAACATTGTTTACTTGAGAAAAGCAACTGTATCCACTCTGTATCAGCAACATGTTTTTTTTGATGAATTTAACTTTTAAGTATTTTTCATCTCATAATCATTGCTTTACTTGGGCTGCTTCATCTGAGCATTGCTGTTATGGCTTCTTTTGTTATTTAGATTTTTTTTTTTAGTTTTCTTGACATTATACTATTGTATGTTCCAATACGTGTTCTGCTTCCCCGACCTCAGAAACATCTGGTTCTAACATGGTGGTAGCTTTTTAAAACAAAACAATAAACAAATCAAAAGAACTATTTGAATCTTTCAGTATTCATTGTTAAGAGACACTAATCTGGATTTTTGACAATAATAACACACAAATGACCATTACCACAAATTCTCCTTTCAGTGCATTCTTGGGTGCTGCTTTTAAGCGTGAATTGAGCTAACTGTGTTATATTTAGGAAAACAAATGTACAGCCTTTCAGGCATCCATTACTACATCTCTTTTGGTCATCTTTCAATTTGGAAAAGGTTACTGATTCTCGGGCTGTTTAAAATAACCCTGCAATATTAGGATATGTATGTAACGAAGGGGAGATCTGGTGCTGGAATGTTAATGTCAGCTGAATTACTGTTGGACACCTTTACTCAAATAAGAAACTGGGCAATTGCTGATGTAATTTTTCCCAGACAGTGCTGAGATCCAACCTGGTTACACCACTGTTTATCTTACCCAAACAGAAAACAGAAGGACTAGAAGAACATCACTGTAGGTGGTGATTTGGTGGGGGGGAGGAGTGCTTCAGAATGGGAGACTAGCCTATTTTCTCATCATTTCATTGGTAAGATTCAAACATTATTCAAGACTTCCTTAAATCTAGTAGCTCAGAGCATTTTACACTTGCACGTAAAATGGTTATTTGGTATTTAAAACATTGCCATTTGAACAACTTCTAGTGATGCTCTTCTATTTTCCTAGAGAACTTCAGCAGATTTAAGGCACTTACTCTGCTACTGGGTAATGCAAGTCTTTCTTCATACAGACCTATCTTAACTTCTCATATATGTCACTGCTCTTTACTTGTGGCTAAACCTTTCCATTCTAGTTGCCTAGTTAACATTTTGGCCTGAAAAAGGGGGGTAAAGGAAGGGATGTCTGTGAGAACTGCTTTTTCCTTCTGTGCCTGGGTTAAATGATGTTTATCTTTGGTTCTTGTGGAAGCATTAAACATTACATTAATAAATAAATGAAAAAATCTGGATAGGATTTTTGTGTGTGTATGCCTCTCATAAAATTGTAGCTGCTGTATTTAAGTATAACTAAAAAACTGCAATATAATTGCTAGCATTACAGAAGATTAAACCAAAGATGAAGGATTACCACAGCATGAAAACTGAAAAAAAACAGCAGAGACAGATACAGAAGATGATAATCATTATTTTGGAAAGGTAGCAAATGTTTAGCTGACTTAGAGCAACCCAGTGTTACTGAAAACCAATTACGTTGATGTGTCCCAACAGAAGACCTGGCATTACATCCTAAGGTGAAACTGTATTGCAGGGATACCCATCTTGTACCTTGTCTCCATGCTCATCCGAAGTGGAAATTTCCATGCTCATGCTCATGGAAATCTGGGTAGGGCATGCTGCAGCTCTTCTGATATTGGAGCCTCATCTTAATGCTAAAGTATGAGTCAAAACAACTGAATTTGGGAGCAGGAAAGCAGTTCTGACACCCACGGATGAAACAATTTAAGCACATAGAACAGCCTTATCTGACCAAAAAATAAAAATAAAAAAATGAACCAACAAAACCAAGAAGTTTATAAGTGACAAACTGAAATAGTTAATAGCAACATAAACATTCTGCTGCAGTAAAGATGTCTTCTGAGGGAAAAAGCTTAACACAAATTACTTTTTTAGTAGAAAATAAAGATTTTTCAGATGAAAATTAAAATGTGCCTCTTTGTACAAACCCTTTGTTGCTTTTCTGAACAAGCTGGTGTGTATTAAGCACAAGAATAGCAAATTGGGAACATACATAACTGAATAATGTGCATTTCTCTCTTATACTTCTCAAAACACTGACATACTTCTCAAAATACTGACATTAAGCATCATAGTATACATAATAGTGTGAAAAACAACACTGCTAATGCATTAATCATAAACTATGGCTAACGTACTCTCCCACATGATATTTTATTTGTAAGGTCTGTTAAAGTGGGTTGGAGAGACATTAATGTGGATGCATAGACTTTTGTACCAAGACCCTACCGTCTTCTATACACAAGCGAATTCCTGAAAGGGAAGTTTCTGGCTAACTTTAGCTTCATTCACAAAAATACTTTGTGTTTCCAAATATATTAACAACTAATTTGAATCAAAGAGGAGTGCTCATTTGATTACCTGTTGAATAGCATTCTTCACTCCACCAGTCTTAACATGGGGCACAGTTCCACCACATTCCCAAAACAGACTTTTTTTTAAACTTCGCACCTGAAGCTTATGCACAGAGCTCAGTATTTTAACCTCAATAGCTAGGTTCACAAGGTAAGCAATCACCTACCTCCTAATGCATGAGTGGACATCTCAGATAATAAAAGTAAAGACCTTGTCAAATCCATTACAGATGTAACATTGGTAAGAACAAGGCTAATTTACAGCAAATTGCATATCTGGTGACAGAACTCTGGGGTTACTGGAGAAGAACACTGTACCATTCACATTACTGTCAGCTACATGGAGCAATGGGAAAAAAAAAAAGTCTTTAAGGTATGTTGCTGTACGATAAAAATGAGGCTTGAGAAGGACAAGCATCTAAAGAGATGACTAGAAAAGTATCAGTTTTCTAATATTTTTTAAGAAATGCTCATAGGCAGAATTCCAGTCACCAGTTCCAGCAGGTGAAAGTAAAACTTTATGGCAACTTATATTCAAGAGTGGTTTAGCAACAGAAAAACAAAGAACAGAATTCACTGCTGTAGTATTAGTCAGAATATAATTTCTGCCATTACAGAACGTGTATTTAGTAGATGCAGAACTAAAGGGTAGATGTTGTATCAAGATTTAAGGGCAGACAGGTTAACGTACTGTTCCCAATTACATTTAAGGCACCCCGAGGAGGCTGCTGATCCAGGGTTCAGCAAAGCACAAAGTGTTTTAAACCTACAGCACAGAGATCTCATAGTTTGCTTTGTGATTGGATGAATATGCATTAGAAAACCTGAAAACAGAACTAGGATGAATATGCATTAGAAAACCTGAAAACCTTTATAATTCTACACAGAATCCTCTTTAAAAGGAAAGATGTACAAGATAAATATGACATTTACCACTAAAAAAATAAACATATACGTCACATTGATTTGATGCCAAATCTTTAAACATACTAAATACAAACATTTTAAAAAATTTTTCACCTACCTCTTGGTGTCTCTGTCAACTGTTTTGCAATTGTTAATTTCCTGACCTGTTAATGAATTCCTCTCTCATTTCTCACTTGGCTTCCAAAGATCCAAACAGATAAACCAAGCAACTAGACAGAAGAAACACAACATTTACAGATTTAATTTCTTTTTGACGCCCTCCCCCCCCCCCCAAAAAAAAAAAAAATCAAAACCCAAACAAGTGAAATCTGAGAAGAAAAGATTTTCCCACCTTATCATTCTTAAACTTTAAATTATTATCAAAACCACAATGGACAAACTTGCATACAAAATAAATCACAATTCCTTGGAAAATAAAAAAAAAATCTCCCCCTCCTCTTCCCCCCCTGAAAAAAACCTGCTTGATACTGTCCTTTTGAGAAGTGGAGGTTTGATTGTTTCCACCACTGCAGAATGTTCCAATTTATTTGTTTTGAGAAAAAGGAAGAAACAGAGTGAGTCCTTCTGCAGAGATGCATTTAAGCTACCTTGCTAATATCACACTAACATTTGAGAAACCTCTGACTCATTACGACATTTAACCATACCATCTGCATGATGGAATTGAATACAGATTAAAATTCAGTTTCCAGACTTTTGTGGTATTAAAGCTAAAGAGATTCTTCAAGCTTGATATTTCTTCCAAAGTAACTTTATTGCACAATTCATACACAAATTTTAATATATTGGAATGTACTTAGCAATTAATACAATCTATAATACTTAAATTATATTTTCACTTTAAATCTGTAAGAAATCTTCACTTTAGCACAAGAAGATTCAGTTCTAATGCCCTCCACCTATAGTTATTCATATTAATTCACATTTTAAGGTCTGGCTTCTGGAACACACTGCCATGTCCCTGCCAGCGTGATTCCTTTTCCAAAACAGGTTGCTAAATATATTTCAGAATAGGAAACACCAACTGTACCAAATTACTAATTTCTTGGTGTTAATGTACCTATTATCCCATATAACATACACTACATACATTTTACAAGGCACACATTACAGTACCTACATCACAGCAGTGTGAATTATAAGCAACTTAATTTAAAAAGCTGTACAGAATACAAAGTTTACTTTTCACTATTTAATTATTTTTTGCATAATTTGATATTTTATATTGTATTTGCAAGTGTCATTATGCTACAGTTAACAATCTTTGCATTCATTAGAAAATTATATTTTATGAAGTTCGTGTAAGTTCTCAGCAGAAAGTTAACTTATAAAATCTCAGTTTAGAAGTATAATTTTCAAAATACTTGAAAAATGAAGTTAGCTTGAAGCAGATTTAGATGCTTTTTCTATTCCAGTGACATAAAAAAAAGTTTCTAAAATTCAAATGTGACTTTGAAGTTCTTAATATGGAGTAATGCAAGCTCAAAAAGTAAAATGAAACCTAACTGGCATGTGATTATGACCATTTGCAAATATTTTAGTGGAAAATCCCTGACTATTACAATTTTCAGCCCAAATAACTGCCCTTATGTAACCAAACAGTCCATATATTTTCTGAAGAATACCTCATTGATATCAAAGGATTAACAAAGGGAAAAAAATAGTTCTAAAATGGTTCTAAAAATAGTTCATAAATGGATTTTTAAATAGTTAAATAGAGATTTATACATTAAGCCATATTGGCTTTTAGATGATACACACACCAGGAGTATGCTGCTTATCTGTCTAAATGTCTATGATAAATTTGACAACTGTGCCACACGCCAAGCTTAAATGGGTGCCCTATGATGTGCATATTCCTTAGCAAACAGAAGTATAACAGAGGAATTTGGTCATTGACATAATTCAATTATTTTTAGCCAATTAAGAAAAATAACCCAGATGTGTGTACACACCTTGTATTTGAGAACTACTCTCTGATAAAAGGCCTTCGTCTTATGGCATCAAATTTGCACAAGTATGGCAACTAAAAACACAGTCTTGCAATAAGTAAGATATATGCTGATATTCCCTCAAATGATACAGTGGAGTATTTCTCACAGCCTCAAGTTAAAAGAGGAGTCTTTGTTAATATCAAAAATAAATATATTCATTAATTCATTCTTCACAACAGCAGTCGGTTGCCACAATATTATTTAAGCCAAAGAGGCTTCAGATGTGGTTTCCTGAATACTAATGATGACAATTTGTTTTCGACTATCTAAACTCAGCTCTTTAAAGATTTAATTCTGCTAGACAGAAATACACTGCTGAACTCCAGTCATGATATCCCTTTCCCACATTGTCACATGCATATCTCACTGCAAACATAACTATTATCAAAGTAGAAGATTCTCTCTGCTACATAAAAGCATATTGCACTTGTAGATAGAAAGCACAGCACCTTACTTACTTAGATTATCACCTTGTAATCCTTAGAATACCTAGTTTTATCACTTGGAAAACTTAGGAGAAGCAAATAAAACTACAGTGTCAGACTAAACTACACCTTAACTGCTAATTCGAATAAAGTCATTCTTTTCAGATATGCCTGTTTAAAAATAATTGTGGCTGTTCTTGATGAAAAAAATATAGAAAGGAAGTGATTTACTTCTTTAGGACTGTGTGTGAAACTTTTATGTTTTCAAGCTAATGAGACTATGCTAAATATCCATTTAAAAATAAATACCCTAAGAGATGATCTAGAAGAATAACGGTAAACGCACAAGTATATTTACATGGATATCTAGCACTCTCCAAAACCAATTTAAAATAATTAATACTAAAACTTGTAGCAGAACAGACAGAAATCACTATCTGTTAACTCTAAAAACAGCAAGACTGGGTACTGAAGAATAGGCAATGTGACATCTTCAAGTTTCGGCAGTAAAATTTCAAATCAGTAATCACTAGTCCTAACTCATCTTTATTCGTATTTGTCATGAATCTAAAAGGGACTGTTTTTAAGAAAAAGAACTGTGAGGTCAATCCATCTAACACGGTGCATCTTCAGTAACAGTACACTGTGATGTTCAAACAGCAGTTAGCAGTTGTAGCTGTGTTACAAACAGCTTCATCTAGTAGTCAAATTGTTAATATCAAAAGTTACTGTTAAAATAACCGTTGTTAATGATTAAAGAGTTCACTGAAAGTACAGATTAATAATTAAGACTGCAAACACATACACTGGCTCATATATGCTGTGTTTTAAAAGAGCAACGTAGGTTCACAGCAGCCAAGAAGAGAAGTAAAAGACTGGAAGAACGGCAACAAGAGGTAAAACCAGATGTTCATGAAAAAAGCTTCAAGTGCTTCTACTACTGTCAGCTTATTGGCCAGTGTCAGGGTCTGTGAGGCTGGCCTGCCTCATCTACCATGTTAAGGATGTAAGTAGCGATATCATCTTCTGTAGGTGCATCTGAAACCACCCAAGAATCGCTTGCCCCAGTCACTTGGCGACGACAGACAGGACAGCTCCTGTGACGATCGCTCCTGTTAAAAATCCAGAGAAATGACTATTTTTCATTTATAATCTTTTTTCTGGCCCCCAAAACAAACCAATGAACAACATAAATAATAAAAAAAAACAACCAACAACCCAGTGAGAATTGAAAGAATCATCAGGTTAATAGGATGAGACCTCCACTATCTTTTTCTTTCAGAAGTTTTTCTTTATGAGAAAGATTTGCCCACAGTTCTGAATGCGGCTCTAGTCTTTGAATGATAAATTTGGAGTCATGTTCTGAGTTTGCTCAGGCAAAACAGAATACATCTAGACACCTTCCAGAAAGCTTAAACAGTCTAAATTAACTCTTCCTATGTTTAGATATACAGCTGAGGTACTTCAAAAACCAGTCTCCATAAGCTTCCTCTGTAAAGAGAAAAAGGAATCCTTTTCCTGGATCAATCAGCCCACTAAAGTTTAGAATTGGCCCCTCAGAGTCCCTTTCCACCCACTTACTCAGGTGTCTGAAGCAATTATGCTTCTAAGCTGTGAGTCTCTGTTACGTGCCTAGGTTAAGAAGACATGAACTTTAGAAACTGCATACTAGAAAAGAATGGTGTAACTGGAACTTAGTTCAGCTGATGCATCAGCCATAGTAGAATATAATCCATTCTCCACCAAGACAGCTAAAATAAGCCCTGTAATGCTGATGTTAAAATATTTTCCTAGATGACTGACTCTAGATGACTGACTAAGAGATCCACAGACTTTTACTATGTTTTTTCTTGAGCGAGTATTACAAAGTATTAATTCCTTGATAAGCCACTGAAAAAGACACAAAACAAGTCATTATGACTTAAAATGTAAAATCATGTGGATTAACTAGTCAAGAATCTCCAAGAATATCCCTATCACCTAACACTAGGCTGCCAGAAAACTGCTTAATCCCTGCAGGTCTTCTGTATGGCCAGTGGAGAGAGCTACTCTCCTACAGAAAGCAATTTCTCTGTTTTCCAACAACTGATATATCAGACACAGAAGCTGAAAAGCTGTTCAGTTTAGTATGAGGCTGAACACATAAGGTACGTTATAGAAACATTTCAAAGCATTGCTATTAAGAATAAATTGTTTCCTAGGAAAACTCTGATACATTTAGTACAATCACACAATCACAGAATGGTTTGTGTTGGAAGGGACCTTAAAGGTCATCTGTTTCCAACCCTCCTCCCATGGGCAGGGATGCCACCCACTAGATCAGGTTGCCCAGGGCCCCATCCAGCCTGGCCTTGGAACACCTCCAGGGATAGGGCATCCACAGCTTCTCTGGGCAACCTGTTCCAGGACCTCACCATCCTGAGTAAAGAATTTCATCCTAAAATCTAGACTAAATCTCCCCTCCTTTAGTTTAAAATCATCCCCCCTTGTCCTATCACTATCTGCCAGTGTAAAAAGTCGCTCTCCATCTTTCTTGTAAGCCCCCTTAAAGTACTGAAAGGCAGCAATGGGGTGTCCCTGGAGTCTTCTCTTCTCCAGGCTGAACATACCCAGCTGTCTCAGCCTTTCTTCATAGGACAGGTGCTCCCACCCTCTGATCATCTTAGTGGCCCGCCTCTGAACCTGCTCTGTCAGGTCCACATCTTTCTCGTGCTGCAGGACCAGACCTGGATGCAATACTCTAGGTGGGGCCTCAGGAAGGCTGAGCAGAGGGCGACAATCTCCTCCCTGTACCTGCTGGCCACTCCTCTGTTGATGCAGCCCAGGATACAGTTGGCCTTCTGAGCTGCAAGCGTACACTGTTGGTGCATGTCAAACTTTTTGTCCACCAGCACCGCCAAGCCCTTTTCCGCAGGTCTGCTCTCAATGAGTTCTCCCAGTCTGTGCTCACATTTGGGACTGCCCTGACCCAGGTGCAGCACCCTGCACTTAAACTTGCTGAACCTCATTAGGTTCTCATGAGCCCACTTATTTAGCTTGTCCAGGTCCCATTGGATGACTTCCCTTCATTCTGATTTTACCAACTGTACCACTCAGCTTGGTATTACTTACAAACTTGCTGAGGGTGCACACGATCCCTCTGCCTGTGTCATTAATAAAGGTACCAAACAGCACCACTCCTAAGACGGACCCCTGAGGGACACCACTTGTCACTGGCCTCCACCTGGGCATGACTGCATCTTTCTGGCTGTGGCCATCCAGTCAATTCCTTATCCACCGAATAATCGCTCTTCAAATCCTTATCTCTCCAGTTCAGATAGAAGGATGGCATGTGGGAAAAAAATAACTAGTAAATTGTATATTTGTTTCAAAGGAAAGCACAACACGCAGACAAAAATTCCTTTAATAGCTATTCCCCAGGGAAGTAATAAGATGGTCCAACTTATCTTCATATCTGCATGCTCTTGCAAGCTACTGTTTTTTTTCTTCAAAAAGCAGCTTTTTATGAGATTTGTGGACCATTATGTACCAGCATCAGCATATGCCCAATTTTTCTAAAGTTTTCAAACAAGATTACAATGTTTTGTAATTAAACATTAAATTCTAAGCAACTAACTAAGGAATCTGTTAAACCAAACTGAAACAAGTCAGATAAGCAGTGCATGCTATAAAATAATGAATAACCTTTAATATCTATTACCATTTGTCAATGCATTTCTGGCAGAAACTGTGAGCACACGGCAAGATCAAATCAGCACGTCCATCCATGCAGATGCAACATTCGTCTTCATCTGTCAGTTGTTTAACCCTGCAGAAGAGAAGGCAGTATTTTCTCCCAGATGACAAACAAGTTTACTATTTATGCCCTAGTAAAAACCCTAGTTACAACATTTTTCCTAAAAATTCCTGATGGACAGAACACAACACCTGTACTTATCCACGATGAAGATGTAGCCTTGTGGATGTAGTTACATCATCCCATTCTATGTTAGCCGACACAACTTCAAGCTACCAAATAGCAGCAACCAAACTAGACTAAGTTAGAAAACACATTTATTTTTTCCTGTCATGTTGTACTTCTGGTGTTGCAAAGGGTTATGCAAATCCTTTTTCATATCAACAAGGGAAATGTAAATTGTAACTGTGACATATCACAGGACTGGGCCAACGAACAGAAACACTTTTTACATTAAAAGCAGGAGAAGAATCTGCCTTCCTCTCACAGACTGTCAGGCTGAAATATTTCAGAATGAACTTGGTCAAGTTTCTGTGTTCAGGCTTAACCCTAGGAAATGTGACAAAAGCACTCATGTTAAGAGGATTCACTACTGGAGTGCATGTTCACTAATTTCACATGCCATCAAAATGCCAAGAGCTAAACAGCTCATAAGATTGAAAAGCATTGTTTTCACTTGCAATACACTCTCCATTATTGTTCCTTCAAATTAAGATTTCCTCCCAAGTTGGTTGTTACCCTAGCTTTTCCAGTTAAGCTTCCAGGTATTCCTGAGTGTGAGGGGAGTTCAAAACTTAGACTGCTCACTGGGACAGATGCTTTCATTTTATCCATCTTCATTTTTTTCAAATAACAGGTATCTGTATCTCAAGTTCATAACAGCAACATCTCAAATGTTTGCATCACTAAGATGTCTCAAGCGTGAGAAGGTACAGAGAATCCTCAACTTTCACTGATCCAACTAGGTATGACCCAACTAGTCAAGGCTCATATGCAAAACAGCTAGTTAAGTGTCCTGGAAATTTTAGGTTTTACAAAAGCCCTGATTTGGGAATCCCTTCTCTGACTTGAGGCACAGAGGCAGCACTATAGAAAACATGGCATTTCAGGAAAGACAGTCCACCTCAAGGACTATTGCTTTAGATTAGGTGTCCTGGGAGATGCTCAAATACAGAGTAATTTTATTCACTGTACAGATTAGCCAGCTAATGAACAGTAACTAACATAATTTTGTTTTGTTCTTCAGTAGGTTCTTGGACCTTCCTTTTCCTATTTGCTTTTTGAGAAATTACTTTAGAATGCCAGATTTTTTTTTTCTAACTACAGATGCTGATTCACGTACATCGAGAAGCACAGTTTCAAAAAAAATTCATATATATTTATCTTTTGATTCCCCACTGTGTTCTTTGGACTTGCTCCCTTTCATTTCCCTCCACCACACAGCTCTGAATACTACCCTTTGATAATACTTCAGTCTTTGAGGTTTGCTGGTATATATACACAAGCACCTAAAACAAAACTGGTGCCCTATTTACAATGTTTCTGGAATCTAAGACTTAGCTACAGGACTAAGTTACTGAAAAATGGCAAAATATAAGAACGATAAACTAAGGAAATGTTTTTCTCTTCACTATCAGAAGGCATAAAGCAGTTAGGATATTTTGGAATGCTCTGAATAGGAGCTGTATGTTTCAGAGAACGAGGCTATCATTCCCAGTGTAAGAAGTTAAGATAAGAAGAATGAAACAGATAATATTTGCTATTTTTGGATAGTGACAGACAGCTCTTGTAGAGCTGAACAACGTTTAAAGGTGACCAGAGTTTAGGCAAGTTGGAGGATACCTTGGAAAACCAATTTCCTAAGTGCAAAATACTTCAAGGTGCTTCAGGCTGTATTTTTCTGAATGACTTGAACAGCTTGGATAAGATACAATTGGGAAAAGCCAGCTCACTAAATTAGGGTATTACCCCATCATATTAGAGAAGTATGTTCAATTTTTCTTTTATTTGTCAGCAATACTACCTCAAGCAAAGAAGTTTACACGCACAGAAATAGGATGCTCATCTTCCCCATCGCAAAGCCTGAAAATGAAACTAACCTAGGAAACCTTTTATCTATTCATTGACTTTAGTAATACTTGAAGTTGTTTTCTACAACCAACTGGTTTGAGGTTGTGGCAGTTTGTTTAATTAAAAGGCCATTTCTAGATATACATTCATCTTTGAGAAAGAGCAGGAAAATATGCTTTCCTAAATGTGCCCCAAATTTTCTACCTGATACTAGCATTTTAATAACTCAGAACAGCTATTACAGAATCACAGAATCACTATTAATTATTAATTGAAGATTATTTGTTTCCAAATATGAGAAACAGGAACATGAACAGAAAGAGCACATTCTGCTGTCTACTGGCTTACAAAAAAAAAAAAAAAAAAAAAAAAAAGTGCTCTATTTAATGCCAACATTGTTTACCCTTTTCTCAATATAACAGCTGGAATATGACACTAAGAAGAGTTACCAAGGTCAGCAACTCTACCTTACTTAAGACTAAGTTAGAACACTGAACTGATTCGGAAAGCTGCACATAAGGCATTACCACTAGCAACATTTCCACACAGGGAAAGGGTGAGCAGCTTCTTGCTGTTACATTCAATGTGAACTGAAGTTATTGCAGGTGTTGACCTCAGTCTTTTGCTTTTCCTCTAGTTAACAAAGCAGGATGTCAACACGTGTGAGACAGTTCACATTTTTCCAGTCTTACAAGTTAAATTACTACCACAATTGATGAGTTTCTAGTGGCAACAGATGGGGACTTTCACATGCCAAATTGTAGAAGAGGAAGAGAAAGTTTAAGTGGAACAATAACAAAATCTGTTTAAACAAACACTGTCAAAATCCCTAGATTTGTAGCTGCAGCTGATTCCATTTCATCCTGTTTCCTTATTCAGGACATACAACATATACCATGTTTATATTAAAACTGACCACTAAAATGATTGTCCTGAAAGCTAAGGTATAGTAGTGCCAAAAGAATTTTAACCAAGTTCACTGCAGCTCTCTTGGTACAAGAGAAGATGTGCTATTAATGCTTGCAATGATAAAGTCTGCATCTCCTAAGCACGTGCAGCTTTGATCATTATGTGTTTGCAGTTCAGGTTTTACACACAACTGCCAAAATATTTGTTTTAACTGTGGTCAGAAGCTTAAGTATATGAAAATACCTTCCCATCCATAAGCTGGCCTGGCACGATGACACAGACATCAAACTCTCTGCAGTTTCTTCAGAAGTACTGCCCTGTGCAAGAACTCCTGCTGCTTGACTGGTAATATCTTTATAAAGCTGAACAAACTGATATAAGTTCATGATTCTTGAAGCTTCCACGATACCACTTGCTTTATTTACCTTAAGAAATAAGAATTGTTAAATACAGTTATATATCAGATTTTGACCATACATTTATCAAAATTCTTTTTATGCGTTGCAACTCTCATGACAGTAGCCACTTTCCCAACTGTCCATCACAGTGTTAGCAAATTGCAGTCCACTTCAGTAAGAGTTAAGATCTGAAAATACAGCTCTTCTCTGTTTTCTCTTGAAGAACAATTACGACTACGTTTCTGGGACAAGACAATTATCATCATTGCTCAGAAGGATTCAGTTTTAAGGAAGCAGGGACATAATGCCTAAAAAATGGGTTAACCTTAAAACAGGGAAGAGAATGATCAGTCATTTCACATTTGAGCTGAAAATAGCCTGCAGTGATAGTGGCCTTAATGAAAACTAACAGCAACCAAAAAATTACAACCTGTTCATTTCAAACAAAGTTTAAATGTTCACTTGGCTTGAACTGCACATTAAGAATGCTTACTGGCTTCAGAACCATCTGTGTATGTTATCTTGATAGGATTCACTGAGGAAAAATCTCCTTATTAGTAAGAGCAACCTTAGTAAGTTTTGTCATGGTCTTCAAACAAATAGTTAAATATTTAACATTTAGATTGGTTTTATAAGGAGTCAGGATATATACAGTTATGCTAGCTCAACTAATAATGCTCTGAATTGCTGGCTTACTTCATCTATGAAGGAAATATATGGTTCCCAGTTTGTTGTACTCTTTGATGTCCATGAATCATAGAATGGTTTGGGTTGAAAAGGAACTTTAAAGATCATTTAGTCCATAATCACCTGAGTCATCTCAAAAGTCATATGAATTTGTAATTAACGGGCTGTAAGTGCACCATGAGAAGATACCTTTCCTTTAAACTTAGTTGTGAAAGTGTTTTTGTTAACCTGCTTTTTGCAGAAATCTAGACCTTTGATTTATCTCAAATAATATCCCTGAATACATCACCTGTATCAAAATCAAAAATCTAACAGGTGTTGGATTTTACCAGTGAAAGTGACAGTCCTCCAACATCTAAACACAAAAACCCCTGCCAAATTAAATTTTTCAGCAGTCTTACTTTAGTACAGATTATCCGAACAACCACCTTCCAGAACGCAGAAGAATCAGAACCAGGCTGCACTTCAAACAACAGATGTTTGTCTTGTCCAGAAGCCAATTTTGCAATACTGAAATAAAGGAACATCAATCTAACGTTATGTGCTAGATATGCAAAGATCAGTAACCTCAGTTACTATAATATCATTTATTTTTTACCTATGTGCTTTTTATCCCAGAGTAGTGACCTTCTTTGCATGTCATTCAATATAAAATACATAGCCCATTTCAAATTGAACAGTAAACCTCACAAAACGTAAGCATCCTTTACAGACATTTTAATTCCAATATACTTTCACTGATTATTCCAGTAGTCATACAATC
This sequence comes from Oxyura jamaicensis, assembly GCF_011077185.1. Classification (NCBI taxonomy): domain Eukaryota; kingdom Metazoa; phylum Chordata; class Aves; order Anseriformes; family Anatidae; genus Oxyura; species Oxyura jamaicensis. The sequence continues at coordinate 62,332,819 of NC_048897.1, forward strand.
CTGTTATGCTATCTAGAAAGCTTATTTCCTTACCATGTGTATATATATATATATATATATACACACACACATATGGTACTTGCTTTCCTTTTATATATGTATATATATATATATAAAAAAGGAAAGCAAGAAAGCAAGTACCATTATATGCAGAAAAGGTGTATTTTTGTTAGCTTATATTAATAATGAAGCAGTAAGCTTCAGGTGCCCCTGAGATGATTATTTTTTTTTAATGAAATACAGACACAATGGTCTTTCCACAAGAACCAGAACAAACTAAATTTACAGGCTAAAGTAAATGCTGTAAAGAACTAAAAAAATTGAACAAGAATGATATTTTGGAATTAATTATACTGAAATATATTTAGATTCTCAGGTGAAACATAAGGTAACATTCTTCAAAATCCATCTACCCCAAATGTAGCTATCTGTTCTTGATGATGCAATAGACATTCATAAAAGCATGACACTATACAAGATATTTTTAAACTGAATACAACTTTGCATTATAGTTAAACAGCAACCGCTACCAAAACCCACACATTAAAAAAACCCTTTTCAGCAAAACCCCTTTTCCACCTCAGCCCATTTAATACCATAAATACTGAGTGAAAACAACAACTCTGCTTTTTTGTTCTTTTCTTTTTACTGTCAATGTATCAAACAAAATGCATGCTATGAAAAAATCTTACTTATGCAGCCTTTTGTTTGGGATTATCTTGCTCACTGGTTTCAAATAGTAAAGCGCATCTCATTTTTAATGAGGAACAGCACTGCATGTCCAGAGACATAGAATCAGAGGATATCCTGAGTTGGAAGGGACCCATAAGGATCATCAAGTCCAACTCCTGGCACCACACAGGTCTACCCAGAAGTTTAGACCATGTGACTAAGTGCACAGTCCATTCGCTTCTGGAACTCCGACAGGCTTGGTGCAGTGACTACTTCACTGGGGAGCCTGTTCCGGTGTGCAACCACCCTCTCGTTGAAGAACCTCTTCCTGACATCTAGCCTAAACCTCCCCTGCCTCAGCTTGACACCATTCCCACAGGTCCTATCGCTGGTGACTAAAGAGAATAGATCAGCACATTCCCCTCCACTCCCTCTCATTAAGAAATGGTCACAAGTATCTGTCTCAGGTACTACCTTCCCTGGGTTGCTGTACTGTCTCTTTATAGGGCTGATACTGTTACCTCCTATGGACACAGCATGGCATCTTTAGGTGGTTGATGGAGGACAGAAGAGCCAGGGTGACAGGTAATACAAAAGACAGAGCTAGATGACTACCTCTTGTGAGCTTCTAAGAGAGAAGCAATACTGGCAGAAAGAAGAGGATTGGAGAAAAGTGACTTTACGGAGGAGAAATGGCCTTGTTTTTTAAGTGCATTGCAACCATTATTATTAAGTGCAATTACAACCATTACAGCTTCAAGATCCAAAGGAAACATTTGAAAAACAGATAGCTAGTCCTGGCTTAGCCAGCCCAGAAGAATATATTGCATACAAGTTCTCTGTAAAACATGAAAAAAGACGGAAGCAAGGCTTACACATCATTAAGTTCAGCTACTCTTCCCAGAAATTCTTCATATGTTAGGAAACCACTTTCTTGAACCAAAGAGACATGCTTTGCTACTTTTTCTGGCAACTTGTTCATTACAGTTTGTGTCTGGCTTGAAATTTGACCCATAGTGAAGTTCTTCACCTCAAATCCATAGCAAGAAGTTCTCATTCACTGGTGAAGCATCTGCTAAAAAGATTGTAAAGAGTTACATTCATGTGTTCTATAAATGGCTGCTCCTTTTCTTTCTTTTAGTCTAAGAGTTTAGCTGCTTGCTAACCAGTCTAATTATTCTACAACAACACAACCTGAACAATAGTCGAATCAGAAACAAAAAGGAACACTTGCAAAAGACTGGAATGTAGCTGTAACAGCTCGTGAATAATAAATTATTTTGCTTATAGCATTACTCGTAATAAATAGAGATTGCTTTACATGCAGATTTTTCAGCAACTCCAACGCACACATATAAATGCATCCAATGGAATGGAAAATAAAACCTCAAGATTATGATGACAATCTGTTTTTTCAAAAGAATAAAGGTCGCACCTGTGAAAGAACATCTACAATTGAACATATCAATATATATGTCCGCATACAGGCATTACATTAAGAGTTAGTTTTCCTACATCAGACTGACTTTGGCACCTCAATGAACTCTCGTAAGTCAAGGAATCCAAATTATTATAAACCAATTCTGGAATCAGTGAAACTAGCCTAAACCCTAACTGCACAGAAGACTCAACTTTAGGATGTATCACTGAGCTGACTTGCTCAAACCTCTCCAGTATCAACTTATTTCACTTTTCGTCTACACCCGTATCTTTCTCCCCAACAATTTTCACAAGGTTCTCCCCTATGCCTTTTGATTCTGAAAGTCTTTATCTATTTACTCCCCTTGTTCACTCTCATCTAACATTGCTTCATGATTTCCCTCTATTTTATTTGCCTTGAATTGTCTTTTTGTTTTAATACAAATTAATTCTGTCTGCACAGAGTTTGTTGGTTGTAATGCAAACTATTAGTTTCACACCTTTAAAGGACTTCTACAGAGGTCTGCAATAGCAAACCGAGTGCAGAATAGTATCAACCTTAAATGCTGAATAACGTGGTAGCAGCTGCGTTGCAAACCCTTTATGAGAAGCATCACAGAACTTCACCCCATGTGTACGTAAAGCTGCATTTGTCTATCAAAGGCCCCCAAAACATGGTGTACAGCTGCCAAGATCTTGGCACGAGAAAAGTAAAACACGATACCCAGCATAAAGCACGTTCTTACCCCAGTGCTCTCTAAGTTACTGCTGCGTTTCACCTAAGAAAACAGATTTCTGATTTACTGTTTGACTTGTTATCAGTTTCTGTTCCCAAATGGATGTGTGTTCCCGCTGAACTCACTTCTCTGCTTGTCTGGGGCTGTTCAGCAGCCGCGCGGAGAAGCACACCCCTGGCTGTCACCTCCCAGCAGCACCACCTTCCACCCCTGCAGCACCACCCACCCACCCCGCACCTTCCACCTCAGGGGATCCCTCTAGCTCAAGCAGCTTTCCTGGCAAGCACAACGCCGTGCGGCGCCTGCTGCTCGCCGCACTGGGCTCCAGCAGCACCCCCAGCGCCGAGCAGGCCGCACCAGAGGCGCACCGCGAGCCGCTGCCCCCTCGGGCCCGAGCAGCCAGCCAGCGGCGCCCCGACCCGCCGCCCAGGCCAGAGGACCTGCCCCGAGGGGCCGCTGAACCGCGCCCAACCGCCGGGCTCCGGCCGGGCCAAGCGCCACGGCCTTCCTGCGTCACGGCCGCACCGCCCGCCGCTGGGGCGGGGCAGGCCAACGCTGCCCCGGGGCAAACGGGCCCCGCCGCCGCGTCCTTCCCTTCCCTTCCCTTCCCTTCCCTTCCCTTCCCTTCCCTTCCCTTCCCGACGGGCGCGGCAGCCGCCCCCTCCCGGCGCTCCACGGCCGCAGGCCCCGCGCCCCCGCCCCGGCCGCCGGCTCACCGCAGCGGCCCGGCATGGCGCTGGCCGCCGCCCGACGGCTCCGGAGCGGGGCCGCTCGCTCCCCGCGGGCCCC
>NC_048897.1:62341435-62374197 GCF_011077185.1 Oxyura jamaicensis
CCGCGGGCCCCGGCGCTGGGCGCAGGCGCAGGGCGGTGGTTGCCGGCGGTTCCCGGCGCGCCCCGCTGACGCCGCGCGGTTGCCAGGGCTCGGCGGCCGGCGCCCAGCGGCCGGGCACTGCGGCAGGGCCGCGAGGGGGGGGGGGGGAGGGGAGGGCGGCCTGAGGGCAGCCCTCGCTGCCCTTCTCCAAAAAAAAACAACAACCGAGCAAGCACACGGCAAAGCGGCCAACGCCCACGGCCGATCCGCCGCTTAGGAACAGGAATCCTAGAGCAGCCCCCGCGCCACCCGCATCCTGGTGCTTCAAGGTTTAATTGCGGAGGTTTTGTTCTCCGTGTGACTTAGGAGAAAAGGAGTTGCGCTTCCCCTTCCTGCCCGCTTCTGTTCCACGCAGCCAGCCGTGCTTCCCACGAGAAAGGCACCCCGAGTGCCGGCCGGGGCTGGGCTGGCCAGGGAAGCCGGCTGGGTTTCCTGCCGCCCGGCCGCCCCTCTTGCCGAAGGTCAGCAAACATCTGTAACCTCTGGGGGGAAGCCGAAGAGGGCCAGTGGCAGATGTCTGACACCACCCGAGCTCCTGCAAGGTGGAATGAATCGCTCGTGTAAGACACTCGAGCGTAACGCCGTGTCAGACATCAAGGAACAGCGTCATTGTTGAGAATGGTAAAGAAAATAAAAGCAAGACACTCGAGGAGAGTCACAACATGGTGAAAGATTCCTCTTAAACTTGGGGTGCTATCTGTTAAGGGGTTAGGGGTTTTTTGATACATGGTCTGGAAATTAAATGTTTCCTGTTTGCTTTGTAGTGGTACGTCCATTGCAGTTCTATTAAAGCATGAGCAAGAAGCTTTTGGACTCATTCCTATGTGACTGAGTACTACTTGTATACAGACAGTATCAAATACAGTACGTGGTGAGTTGTGTTTATACCTAGCTTTTATTACAGACCGAACAGTAGCAGCCTCACCTTAGCCTTCAGAATGTTGGCATACATTCTGTGTAAGCAAAAGCAGGTTCTTTACACATCTCACTAGGCCCAGGGAGAGGAGATGTACGCCATGATGCCGAGTTGGGCCTGTGCCAGAAGGGCTGTAAAGCAGTATGCAGGGCAGCACATCAAACCCTGTGCGTAGCCAAGCGTCAGCAGGAAGGACGGAATGAAAGCTGACTTTTTAAGGCACATGATAAAAAGAGATACTCAAACATGAAGGCGCTATCTAAAAAAACTCATACAGATTTAATAAAAATAAACACTTCTGGTCACAAAATCCCTTTTTTAGATCTAAAACAGAAGCTGCAAACTTCCAGGCTGAGGGAAACTAGAGAACAATTTTTTGATTTTTTTTTCAGGTGTGTATACAATGATCTAAGGCAAAAGAAAGTTAGTACCTATGTACCTGTGGAACAGAGGTAACATTAGTAGAAGACAGAGGATAGATAATTTTCACATGCTGGTGAAAAAAAAGAAGAAAGAAACTGAATAACTTATAATCTCTAAAAACTGGAAAAGACAGATCATAAAGGGAAATCATAGTATGTCACAAAAAAAGTCCAAAATTACCTTGTATCCATTAGCAGTGCCTGCATCTTTAAGCCCATTTGCTATTCTGATACCAACATGACAACTGATGGCTGTGGCTTTTCCTGATGGCATAATTCCTGCTCTCTACTCTGTGTTCACGTGGCATAGCATGCTTTCAGTGCATGGCAAGCAGAGGTGCATGGTGTTCCTACAGCACCTTGCAAGAAGAATAACTACTTAACTGATCAGGAAAAGGCTGTACGTAGCGCTTGCCTGTGTTACAGATTTTTCTGTTGAAATTCTGTGGATGGACTTCTAAAATGGGCAGTTTCTGGAGCTGTATTGAATCACACACTCTCTGCAGCAGTGGTGGGCACATATCAACACAGCAGCCCTGTCTGAGCTATCAAGAAGAAAAAAAAAAAAAAAAAAAAAGAGGGAAGGAAAGAAACCAAACAACACAGCAATTCCTCCAAGTAGGCCATTAGCATTACCCTGTAACTTGCTATCTAGGGAAACATATAACCACTGGGCAAATATTAAATTTCTGTGAATCAAAAAATGGAAGTTCATAACTAACTGTAGAAAATACCATATAGGTGAACAGTTTGCTTGCCATTCTGTTTAAGACTTTTTCAAGCTACTTTATCTAAAAAGAAACTTATTTTGCCACAGTAAACTTTCACATATAAATACAGGTTGTCCAAACCATTTGTTAAGAAAATATTTAATGAATTGCTGATTTTTTTCAATAATATCAACTAATTACTTCTGTAACACTAATGTTATGAGTTCTTTTTCCTGTAAGACAGTTTTCATGAGAATAAATGGCCCAGACAAACCAAAGTTTTTTGTTTGTTTGTTTGTTTTTATGAAGTACTGTAAATGCCCCCATAATACCTGAGGTCTTTATTTTGAAAGTTACATTTAAATATCCACAAAGACCTTAAACATAACTGTTGAGATACAATTCAATGTTCTTCAAGGTTCTTTTCCCCATCAAAGATGTGATATAAAAACCATACAGGTTCTAATAAATAAAACAGTAAATTAGATGAAGATACCTAAGAAAGTTACTCATTTATGAACACATCAACATTCTTGTATCCTCTTCTTGGATATTTGAATGACAGTGGGCTGATATATTAATAGAGTTTTTTATTTTTTACTTCTAAATGGATTTAGTTGTTCTGTTTGTAAACAGACTTTTTAAAAACAGTAACTACTTAATGGAAATAAACTACCCTACATGATAAAGAGCTACAATATCATTTTATTTTAGACATTAAGTTAGCAGACATCCTCCAGCCAGATAAAAGGATTTTTTCATTACATATTGATCTGAATTCTGTGCAAATACTTACACACTGTATGTCATTAACGACAGATTCCTGTTTACTTCTTTATTAAGAAAAATGAGCTGTAATATGGACGTTTCATTTATTTCAGGTAGATAAGGGACCATGTTCTTTTGCAAGAGCATTTACAGTTGTTATTATTAAAAAAGGCATTTTCATATGTTAAGATAGAGAAAATATTAATTCATGAGTATTTACAGTCACCCATGTTTAAAAGCATTGCTAAGTTGTGTGCTTTGTTTTATGTATTTCTAAAAAGAAGTGTATGTTCTTCCTCAGACTTCTGCTTCTAAACATTTTACTGTGGCCTCAGGCTTGGATTTAGACTCTTCTACCTTTTTTCCATTATTCTTTGTTTCCTTCTCAGGTGTCTTGTCATTTGACTCAGCCTCTTTGAGAGCTGTAGTTTCAACCATTTCTTTTTTCTGATTCTTGTATGAAAATGGGAAGGTTGTCTTGTACCTTTAAATAGGAAAAAAAAATAGTAAAGCAGCAACACTGACATAGTTAGGTAGCATTACTCAAAATGCTAAGTATCTAGAATTAGCTTTCCTTGCCATACTCAAGACTAAAGTCCACAGAGAATAGTGGCAAGCTGGATCATTGTACTGTGAAAGCAATATGCTTTTTAAAGAAATATTTTTATATTAGGTTTTTCCTTTAAACAGACAGTGCATATTCAGGATTTGTGGTACATAATGAAAACGCAAGCTGGGCTAGGATGTTAGAAATACATACAACTTTTTGATATTTAATGATCTTCTGTGTTGAAGATCTGTATAAGTTACTCAAATTAGTTCAACATATATATATATATATATATATATTGTGAACAAGAGTAACATCTACTCCCTTAAGTCTGACATTGAAAAAAAAATAAAATAAATAAAGCTGCATAAACAGTCTTTTATATAAACAGATACACACTTCAATGAAGCAACACTTCAGTGTTGTTGCTGTTTTGGCAGACACAGAAATGTTCCACACTAGGCATGCTTGATCAATCAAAGATAGGTAATACTTGTCCTTGATTGCTTTTCTGAAAAAGGGAATAGTAACAGCAAAAACAAACTTTATCTGCAGAGCAGGGATGAAGATTTTGTTCTTTGTCCTACGCTTATGTCATTACATCTCTGATATTAGCTATATAAGTAAAATATTCACTGACTGTACTCTAGAAGTTAACTCAGTACAAGGGAAAAGAAAGAAAAAACTTACTTTTTGATGTAGCAGACTGCTAGAACAACTGAAATAATGAAGAAGATGACTGCCAGTACAAGGAGTGCTGTGGGGATACCTAGAGGAAAAAGTGAAGTAAGCATAGAGTTTTTTATTTATTCTTAATTCAGACTTTCTAAAGGCTTATGAACATAAATCCAGATTCTTCTTAAGATTCTCCTTGTGTAGGAGGTACATACATGTAGATGTGCAGAAGAACAGAGGTATTAGGGATCTCAAAATGTTTGTTACTCCTGTTCATTGTTTTGAGAGATTGAAACAGGTATTTAGGCAGTCCATGACAGATGTTTGTCTAATCTGCTCAGTGGAGAGTTTTTACAACTTGCCAATAAAATGTTTTTGTAACAAATCATCTTTCTAGTTAGATTTTTTTTTTAATTATTTTCTCTCATATTTAGTCCATTCCTCAGTTGCTGTATGTTAGGCTTTGTTATTCACACCTCATACCTGCAGAACAAAGCACTATTCTCCTTAAAAATTCCATGGCTTCTATTATTTTTAAGAGCCCGCAGACTCTTCTGTTACTCTGAGCACATGGTATTAGCTAAGAATTTTTCAGGAATATATTCACCCCAAATCACATTAACCAAAATTGCTTTCTAGTATTTCATACTGAAATACTATCAAAAAGTATAAAGTCATAACAAAACCTTAAAAAATAATTAAAAACAAACAAACAAACAAAAAAACTCTGCCTTGTATGATTTGCCTTTGCAAAATGTATGCTGGCGTGGCAAGCAAAACCAGTAGTAAATAGTTTTCCTATTAACATCTATATAACTAACCAGCTCTCCTAGCTGAAGAGCTACCATACATAGCCTTTACCTCCAAAGACAACGCCATCATTCTTAAAGGCAGCCTGGGAAGTGTAGTTAGGAGAGTCAATTGGTGAGTATTCTTCTGGCATTTTTGTAGTAGTCCCTTCTGTTGGTAATATTGTTTCAGTTACACATATCACCCGAAATTTCACATTTTTCAAGGCTCGTTCCGTCTCAGTTGCGTTAGGCACTACTGTGATGTTTTCAGTTAAATCTGAGCCTGAAGAGGCAGTTAAGTCTGTTGCTGCGCTTGATGATGGTCTAGTTGGAGTTGGATCTGGTATACATGAATTAATTTGAACATCTGCAGTAGAGAAAGGAAACACGTAAAGGTTATGCTTCTGTTAGGTTTGTACTTACTGCACACACATCTACAGAAATTGTTACCCAGCCATTCCCCTCTGCAAATTATTTGTTGCCTTATCCAAATCAGGCATGCTTATTTCATATGTGTAGCTAAGACACCAATTATCACACTGAGGGTAACGAAGATGATGCAGGGCCTAGGGGAAGACATATGAGGAGTGGCTGAGGTCACTGGGCCTGTTCAGCCTGGAGAAGAGGAGGCTGAGGGGGGAACCTCATTGCAGTCTACAGCTTCCTCGCGAGGGGGAGTGGAGGGGCAGATGACCTATTCTCCGTAATCACCAGTGATAGGACCCATGGGAACGGTGTTAAGCTGAGGCAGGGGAAGTTTAGGCTGGACATCAGGAGGAGGTTCTTCACCGAGAGGGTGGTTGCACACTGGAAAAGGCTCCCCAGTGAAGTAGTCACTGCACTGAGCCTGTCTGAATTTAAGAAGCGATTGGACTGTGCACTTAGTCACATGGTCTAAACTTTTGGGTAGACCTGTGTGGTGCGAGGAGTTGGACTTGATGATCCTTATGGGCCCCTTCCAACTCAGGATATTCTATGATTCTATGATTATGCCCTTTTTACCATTACTCACATAGTTAAACACTTGGAGTAAATGCAATGCTCATTTTGTATTTGCATACCAATAATCTATTCCTCCTGAACAGTACTTAGAGTAATAATCCATATTAAACACACACACACACCGACCTCCTGCAGAACAGAAAGCTTAACTGCAGATTCAAGCTTCAGAAATATTCCAAAATATATAACACACTTTAAGATAAATGCTATTTTAGGTACCTTTTATCCTTATGAGGTACCTTCCATGACCTAAAGGGGCCCTGCAAGAAAGCTGGAAAGGGACTCATCAGGGAGCGATAGGACAAGGGGTAATGTTGTTAAACTAAAAAGAAGGGATGTTTAGGTATTCGGAGGAAAATCTTCACTCAGAAGATGGTGAGGCCCTGGAACAGGTTGCCCAGAAAAGCTGTGGATGCCTCATCCCTGGAGGTGTTCAAGGCTGGATGGGGCTTTGGGCAGCCTGGTCTGGTGGGAGGTGTCCCTGCCCATGGCAGAGGGGTTGGAACCAGATGATCTTTAAGGTCCCTTCCAACCTGAGCCGTTTTGTGATTCTATAATAAAAACCTAAATGACAGAGGCTCTTTATTTTTTTTCTGCCATAGTTTTCAAATGTTTTTGACATTACAACCACGAAGAAAATTGACAAAATGAGCTTCTATCAAATGTTTTCGCTAAGACATACCTAGAACAGGCAATAGTTTAACTATTAAGATGAAGAAATGCAGAATCATCCCTATGTTAAATATACATTCTTATTTTCTCACCATTCAGCAAACTTAGGTCCACTGAAGAGACCTCTGAAGATCATCTAGCCCAAACTTCTGCTGAGCAGGATCACCTAGAGCACATTGTGCAGGATGGCATCCAGGCAGGCTTTGAATATCTCCAGAGAAGGAGACTCCACAACCTCTCTGGGCAACCTGTTCCAGTGCTCTGTCACCCTCACAGTAAAGAAGTGTCCCCTCATATTCAGCTGGAACTTCCTGTGCTTCAGTTTGTGCCCGTTGCCTCTCATCCTGTCGCTGGACACAACTGAAAAGAAACTTGCACCATGCTCTTAACACTCTCCCCTCAGATAATTATACACACTGATGAGGTCTCCCCTCAGTCTTCTCTTTTTCCAGGCTAAACAGGCACAGTTCTCTCAGCCTGTCCTCATGCAACAGGTGCTTCAGTGCTCTAATCCTCTTGTGCTGGGGAGCCCAGAACTGGACACAGTACTCCGGGTGTGGCCTCACCAGGGTTAAGCAGAGGGGGATCACCTCCCTTGACCTGCTGGCAACACCCTTCCAAATACAGCCCCGGATGCCCCTGGCCTTCTTAGCCAGCACAAGGGCAAATTTGCCACAATGGCAAATTGCTGACTCGTGATCAGCAATTCAATTTACAGTCCTTCAAATCAAAATGCCTAAATAATAAAAATCTATTAAAAGTATTGTGTTGACATTACAGAATGGTAGAAGCAACTCTTTTATAAGAGCTTTCATGGCAGCACCAACTTATTAATTTGGATGAACGGAATGGACCTTCTGTATTGCTTGAAAGCTTCCCCCCACAGAGCTAAATACAGCTAGACAACATTTAAGATCAGGGGAAAATAGCTACTAGGTGATAAGAACTCATCTGTTACGATTTTTTTCATGCAGATATTTAAAAAAAATAAAAAAATCCAACCCAAACACAAGAAATGTAGTTGTTATTCTTACATACCTGAAGAATTGAAGCAGTAAACCATAAATGTTTTAAAGTGTTCAGCATACCATGGCACCAGTCCAACATTGCCCTTACCACATTTCTTGTTGGATATTAGCCGAGGAATTACAACCAATCCATCTTTCACCCATCCATAGCTACAATAAAAAACATCAGTCCTTTTAATATCAGATTTGTCACCAGCCTCATGTTAGGTAAAGGAGTTCATTGAAGGTAATGAGACGCTAACTGATATCATATACCTGCATGTTTCAAAGCCATGTTTCAAAGCCTTTTCAACCTGGTCTTTACTTGCCAGTTGTAGATTCAATTGATTGCATGCATTACTTGCTTCTGAGAAGTTCACTTTCTCCTCAAGATAAAGACCTACACCTGTGATCCTGCAAGGTGGAAGCGTGGAACCTGTAATTTAGACATAAATATTCAAGGTTAGTATTGAATGCTAACATTTATTGGAATTTAATTCAAACTGCACGTTCTTAAAAGTTTCTAGCTTGAGGATAGTAGAAAAGTAATTTCTAGCAAAAAGACATACAATAAGAAGTTTTCTCAATAGTCTAGAATTTCAAAAGGTTTAACTGTTATTAGACTAAATGCATATCTAGTTGTATTTGTGTTGTTGCCCAGAGTCAGCTTCTTAGTAAAGCTGCTGTTATTTGTCAAACTTCTTCATTCAAAATATGAAAAGTAATCAGACAGACAGTTCTTCCTTTTTTTATTTTTTATTTTATTTTATTTTTTTATTTTTAATTAAAATGATAAAACTAGCAGTTGTACTCAAGCACTAGACTGGATTCTGTCAGTATAACATTCTTACTAGAAAGATTTTATTACAGTTCCTTATTCCTCCTAAATTTAACTTTCTTTTCTAGCTTGGCATGATATGTTTTTCCCCAGGCACTGTCATGTGTTGAATTTACTGAGTACTTGGCAGGAAGCAGGTGGTAGGAAAAGAGGAGATACATGGGTGAATTTGACACTTTTCCACTATTATTCTGCAACTCATCCAGCTTTTTCAGAAAGCCACAACTTGCAAAATATCCATGACACCTGCACTAGAAAAGGCATAGCTAATGTCTGATTACACCTGCTCCAGTTTCTTAGTATCTAGTCTTTCTTTATCTGTATTAAGTACACAGGGCAGAATTCAGAATTTGACACAGACATGGAAAAAGATAATACTCTTTTGTCTCCATGTTTCCCCAGAAGCACATGCTAGAAATTTTTTTTTTTTTTTTTTTTTTTTTGAGTTACCTTCAGTAATGCCATGTTAAATGAAAAGGAATAGCCTGTATGAAAAAATCATCTCAAAACAGCTTCAGATACCCCAGGAAGAAAATCCTTATACCTTGGCAAAATAAAATCAAGGAAAAAAACAAACAACAAAATGCAACTCGAATAACTGAATACAGTAGGGACACTTCTTGTATTTATGCAAGCTTGCAAACATTTCAACATTTTATTGCAAATATTTCAGATAAGCAATAGCTAAAGTTGTTACTTGCTGGATTTCCTTTCCAGACTCTGTGCCTCCCAGGTACATACACTAATGAACACTTCATAAAACCTGTGCATCAGACAGCAGTCAGTCCACAAACTCTTAAGGGAAAATTAAATGACACCTGTAGATCCACCTCATCATTTCTTAGCAAGGGAAGTTAAATTGAATTTTATGAAAGAAGTCATAGAACTAGCAGCCAAGCCACTCCTACCATGAGAAAAACAGATGTCTCATCTTGTGTGGAGGGCAAAAAGAAAGGCAGGCTTTCTGGTCCTGTTCCCACTGGGTGTTGTGGGGTTGGAAATGGCTTTTGATAAGAGATGTTCTTAAATTTAGTTTATTGGGATTTAAATATTGAGTAAAGCAATCATGGAACTTGGTGAATTTATCTCAGCAGCAATGGATGTTCTGGCCACCCATTAACACACAGCAGGTAAGACAGTGAATACCATAGCAGTCCCTATAGTAAAATCACGGCAACAACCAGGCCTGACTTTAATGTAAGACCAGCCAGACATGTTGTATGAGGCTCCAGAGAAGCACTGTTGCTCAGTGGTGTGTGTTAGGCATCAAGGACCTCAAGTCTATCCAAGCAGTCCCAATGTAAAGATGATTCACAGTATCAAATTTCTTCCATGTTACTGTCAAATGTCTTCATGAATATCCTCCTGTATTTCTTCATTTCGTTCAAACTACTTCTGGTGTCAGACAGGTACTCCAACATTAAGTTTTCTAAATTCCCTTTTGTTAACAGGGAACTCTCCCAGTCCTCTTGAGATTATTATTTTTTCTTCTGGATCTTCCTCCACCTAAGCTGCTGCTATTCTGCAATTCATTTCCATAGTTTTCAAGCCCCCCCATTCCTTGTCTAGGATGCCTAATTCCTTTCTTCCTCTACTACTTTTTATACTCAGACGTGACTCTGTTTGGTTAATTAGTCAATTATTTTTCTATCTTTACATTTGAACTGATATATATATATATATTTAAAAACATTATGTTGAGTATGGGTTTCTCAATGACCAGCTTCACAAATTTAAAATAAAGCTGCGCAGCTGATTGAATGGAATTTCCTGAAACCGTCGGAAGTTGCCTAGATGCTTGTAAACTGTTACAGTCTTTAGTAAATCAATTACAGGACAAGTATTTTTTACATGAGAATTGTATAATAGATAGATAACACAATAAATATGTAAATTCAGTAACAGAAAATTAAGTCTTAAGTGGTAAGAAAAGTGATTGTAGGACATGGACCAAAGTTTTATCTTAGAATTTACTAAGCTCTTTAAAACATAATGGAGAAGTGAAAGAAACATTTTGGAAATGTTTTCAGCTTCAAACTATATTCCAGATGGGTTTACAGTACGCAAAAGAAATCCATAAAGAGAAGAGTAACCTCTTCAAAACTTTTCATCACCTCTTAAATGACCTCTGACTTCTGTACTAAAGATGACTGAGTTTGTACAGGAGACAGACTAATCCTATAGAAGCTTATCCTTTTGGGTCCACAAGTTGCCCACGTGTCCTTTTAGCTTTGCTCTATTGAGTTTATCTACTAGTAACAGGACGTCTGTGTTTTGGGTCCTCTGTGAACAGTAATTTTACTGCGAAAGGTGGGAAAAAACGGACAGAAGAATCTCACAAGACAAATTTGTCACAGGACAGGAAGAAAATAATTTGCGCAGGGTACAGGTATTGCATTTACTGTGCATGAATTCTCCTCTTGCTTTTCGGAGAAGCTGTTGTTTCTTGATCTCTTCTTTGACCCAGGCCCTCACTCTGATATGTTAGAGAGTTGAGTTTGGCTGCTGATGTCAGGGAGCAGCAACAGTGAGGCTGTTCCACAAGAAGAGATGAGCCAGAACCGTAGAAGCTGTGGGTGACAGTAGCACAGGCAGGACAGTGCCCCACCAACCAGGGCACAGCCCTGTGGTACCTAAGCAGGGCCACACTGTGGCAGGTTTGTGGCAGCTTCTCTGCACTAGCAGAGAGAAAGAGAACATGTCAGATGCAGGGTTCATCAGAAAGTTCATTTGGGAACAGCAAGAGAAGGTGCTACTTGTAGCACATGCCTGAAGTCCATCCTGGAGACAAGGCTACCTATGGTCCCATCTGTGAAGCCCAGCAGCAAAACAGCACAGGATCCAGCTGGACTGGGCACAGGCATACAGAGCTCCAAGGCACAACTGCAGGTGGGCCATGAGATTAACGGGAACAATGAACTGATGAGCTGAGGGTGCATGAGTAAGTACCCTAAGTGAGGCTTAGATGGGAACTAAGGATATCCTAACAGTTGGAAAGGATAGTTTAAGCTGTTTCCCCAGCAAAAATAAATTCAGTGTGATTGGGATCTGTAGAAGAATCTACTGTTGTTAGTAAGTACCTCAACCATAGAATTTCAACAGGACTTGAGCATCTAATTCACTCAAGCCCAGTCGCTTTCAGAAGCTTTTCTGTAGATACGAAAATCAATTATCTGCAACAATGACATAGTGTTCTTGGATAGAACAAACATTTACTCCTACAATGAAACATCTGGAAACATCTGATATACATTTGGTATCTACAGATATCCTGGCAGCTACTGGGGTGGGGTAATTTTACCTGTCAGGGCAGCCATACTCCACCATAACCGCTCTCGTACTCCCCCTCCTCGAAGGAAAAGGGGGAAAAAATAAAATGGAAAGGGCTCAAAGGCTGAGTTAAGTACAGGGAGATCACTCACCAGTTACCTTCACATGCAAAACAGACTCAGCATAGGGAAACTACTAACTTGTTACCTATAACTAGCAGACTAGAATAGTGAGAAACTAACACTAAAAACACCTTCCTTCCATCTGCCCTCTTCTACCTCTTTACTCTGAGCAGTGCAGGGGAATGGGGGCTGCGGTCAGTCTGTAGCACCTCTTCTCTGCCGCTCCCTCACGGTCCCTCTCTGCCCCTGCTCCACGTGGGGTCCCTCCCACGGGATGCCGTCTTTCCCAAACTGATCCTGCAGGGGCTGCCCACAGGCTGCAGCTCTTCGAGAACTGCTCCCACACTGCTCTGTACCATGGGGTCCATCCCCCAGGAGCAAACTGCACCAGCACGGGTCCCCCATGGGCAGCAGCTCCCCACAGGCCCCCTGCTCCTACGTGTGCTCCTCTCCACGGGCTGCAGCTCTGGCCCGGGGCCTGCTCCTGCGGGGGCTCTCCATGGGCCGCAGCCTCCTCCAGGCCACATCCACCTGGACCGGGGGCCCCTCCACAGGCTGCAGCGTGGAGATCTGTTCTGTGTGGGACCCATGGGCTGCAGGGGGACAGCCTGCTCCACCAGGGGCCTCTCCACAGGCCACAGGGGAACTGCTGCTGCCTGCCTGGAGCACCTCCTGCCCTCCTGCTGCACTGACCCTGGGCTCTGCAGGGCTCGTGCTCACTCCTCTTTCTCCCAGCTGCTGTTGAACAGCAGGTCAGCAGGGTGTTTATTTATTTATTTATTTTCCTCTTTCTTAAATCTGCTCTTCCAGAGGTCAAACCAACGTTGCTCCCTGGCTCAGCCCTGGCCAGCAGCAGGTTCCTTTTGCAGCCAGATTAAACTGCTATCTGATACAGAGCAGCTGCTGGGCTCTGCTCACAGGGACAAGCCCTGCAGCCCCCCACTACCAAACCCTTGGCATGTAAGCCCAATACATAAGGTTATGAGGCATCCACATTTCCCTAACTTACATAAGAAAGGAGTATTACATGACCCTGATTCAAAAATAGGCACATACAATAGCATTGAGGGAAGTGGGTTATCTAAGAACTGTATGATAAAATTTGAAGTTGGCAATTCCCACTGCTAATTTTTCAGACAGATAGTTTATATAGAATAGAAACTCCTGCATTGTATTCACCAGATACAAGCATGCCTGCTCTGGGGATGAACCACAAGATCCTGGCACACATTTCCTTCAATTTTGCAAATCAAGAGTCTGTCAGGATATTGCCAAATCAGAGGAAAAAAACAAAACAAAACAAAACATTAACAATAGCAATAGCATTTTCACAGATCTAGCTTCACACACATGCTTTCTGAGGATTGTGTAAAACTATTTGCTATGGTGTCTTCAATAATATAAAGTCACATTTCAATAGTTCCAAACTTAATCCTAAAGGCACAACCGAAATTCTAGAACAAGCAGTTCTATAGCATTTACATAGCACTTGAGCTTATCAAATCATTAGACAAAGAGTGAAAGATTTCCCCTATATGTTAGAGTATTTTTCATTGCATATTATGAAAATCTATATTATGAAAATCTTGTGGTTTCCTATGCTAGCAGGCCTATCTTCAAACAGACACTTTTCCCCACTTGGTTTGCAAATATATATATATATATTTGTGAGTACTTTACTGTTCAACTAGGATATTTTAAAAAGTGGAACTTTACATACCTGTTATAAAGTAATTTTGAGCCATGAATGTCATAACCCAGACTGAAAACACTGCTGAGGTAACTCCAAAATAAGTTGTCATTGTCACAGACTTGGAAAATTGAGAAATTCAAGGTGATTTGTCTTCTGTGCTGAGAAAAGGTAAGATGTTGGATACTGTCAGACTACCTTTGAATCTGCCTTTGAGATGACTTCTTGAAAGCAACTTCCAGCTGTCACTGCACTGCTTCATAGAAAGGATGTCAGAGCAAATGTGTTGACTATCCCACACAAAGGTGAGGTCACTGACTGGAAATCCCTAATCACCTTTAACTCTTTCAGTATTTGCTGGAAAATTTAACTACTGCTGACGCAGAAAACACAGCTGAGGAAGGGAGATAAGACTGGTAGACTGCTAAGTCAGTAAACACTCTGAAAGTTTTTCTTTTGTTATTTTTTCCTGTTTTACTGATTAACAACACATTACTCATGCTGTCTATTTATCTGGTAAATAAACATAATTATCTATTGTATCACAGCAAAGAGAACAAAAATGAGCATTTTTCTTTTAGAGTTAGAAGAGCATCCATTCCCCACTGTCCTCTATGCCTTGATATAGTGCTTTTACCTTCCTTTGCCTGAGAGTTGCGATGCAGAAATAGGTATCATAATGCAGAGGTAATTTGATAGTTGGTTTTGAACAGATTTGGAGATGTGCTAAATGGGATTCCTTGTGAGACTCTAGGGGACTGGCTTTCACCATTGTCCCTATCACATCTGTCTTCTGTGAAGTTCCAATAAACAGTTATTTCAATAAACTGATTCAAATCACAGATAATCCCGGCTGCTATAACTTAGTCAACCTTCAGAAAGTATTAGTAGAGAAATGTGGCACAGGTCCCATTTTTACAGCAGCATATACAACGGTTATGTGGATACTACCATACAGACATCTACAGAGCCCAGTGGCAGATGCTGCTGTGGTTAATGAAATGATGTCTCTACTACCAGCAAAGAAATTTAAGATCTGGTTGTGTTTGGGCTGTGGTTTGGAACTGAATGTTGGCAAAGCTCCTTGAGATCTGAGACAAATTTCTTACTCTAATTTCTGTTTTGCCTCTGTTGTGCTATACTTACATGCTTCTAGAGACAATCTGCAATACTGTAATCAGACTGTCAACTGAAGCAAGTTCTAAATGAATTCACTTCAATCCATGATATAGGAGAAATTACTAGTTATTCTGCTGCTCTCATGTATTAGCGGTCTGTGACAGTAAAACACTGAGAATAGTACACAACACCTGACCATCTCCATGCTTACCTTGAACTGCTAAATATTCCCTACCCTGAAAAATTACTTCCAAAGCTGGATTTCTCAAGAGAGACATTTTAAAATTGCATGCTAATTGTCCTGTCACGATTTACCACTTTATGCCAATTGTTCTCATTGCAGCAAAGCTCCTTTAGTCAAACTCTGTCAACATTCTTGATGTTAAATACAATTTTTAGCTGAAAAATATGAGATGAACACCTTGGTAACACTTAACAAAAATACAAGTTCCTTTGGTTTTGTTAGAGCAAAATACAGATTTGGAGAGAAAAAAAATAGAATGATGAAATGAGCCTTAACTTTTTTTTTTTTTTTTTTTTTTTTTTTTTTTTTTTTGGTCGGTTTCTTCCTTTTTACTTGTCAGCTCTTGCAAAATTATGAGGAAGATCACTAATCTGGACTGCAAAGCTAACAAAAGGTTTCTAAATTGTTTACGGGTCTTTATCTTAACTTCTCTGGTGCAAAAACAAACAAACAGCTTTCTGTTGAATGTGTTTAATAAGCATTTGGCCAAAATATTTATTGTAAGCTATAAAGAAAATCCCATCAGCTCATATCTATGTGCTTCAAAAAGTTGAGCATTGCTAAACAGAAGACTTTTGTGCTGGGGAGAACAGACTGTTCTCTACAATCCTTTCTAAAGGAACCCTGAAGCATCAACAATGGAAATAGAAAGAAGTTAAGAAGAAAAAGATGTTTATGTGAAAAATACAAATAAGAGGGTCTGTTTTCCTGGTAACAGCCATTCCTTTCCAGATTGTCATTGTCCCAGAGTTTGTCTCCCTGAAACAGGCCACCAGAGATTCAGCTGTCACAAGTATGTTCTTCACAGAAATAGAGCCGTCTCTTTCCTGAAGATCTGGCAGTTCAGATCGCCACAAAGCCCAGGCTTCCCAGGCCTCCCAAGCCAACAAGAACACCACTCAAAGAATCCTAACCTCACAGTCTCCTTTACCTTTCAATCTTCCATCTCCTCAGCAACCCGCAGCCTCTCTCTGAAGCAGGAGTTAAACTCTCTCCAGGATATTTCAGTTTCCTCTCATTTGTTTTTAGGATATGACAAGGATGACCCTGCTTACAAACACTTTATCAAAATGGGAGTTTGCTTGATCCTTCTATATCATTTTTCTGAAGAACTGAAAGACTAAGAACAAGATCTTTGGTATGTGTAACATGACACTACATTATGAAGTTGGCATTTCAGAAGAAGATAGCCATTAATATGCAGACAGAGCACATATGAAAAATAAATCTTTAAGTAGCAACATTGAGGACTTTGAAACCATACTTTTATTTCAAAACTCAAGTATGTGATACTATACAGTACAATACCAGCACACTGGTGCAAAATCTTACAATGCTACAAATATAAATATGATACACAAAAATAGTGTTCTTTTAAAATTCCTCTTACTAGAAACATCTGTGCTGTGCAGGAGAAACAATAAAACGTGTCTTGTTAAAACAAAAAAATAAATATTGCACCTCAAGAAAACTATTTCAATATTAATAGCATAAATAATAAATCTATTTCTTGTTATCTGATGTGATCTTTGAACACAGAAGTTTTTTTTAAAAAAACGTGTTGCTGTTTTTTTTAAACAGATAAAGAAAATTAATATCCAACAGATAAAGCTACATCTAGAATAGGTTTTGATCTCAACCTAGTTTTCTATCAAAAAATGTGTCTTCATTAATTAACTGAAAAATGTAAGCAAAAATATTTAATGTGCTGTTAGTCACTGTGGTCTGTCATTTTTAGTGGACGGTTTTCTCCAACTAGGTATAAAAAAAAAAAAAACAAACAAAGAAATATATATATTTTCATCAACTTCATCTTTTAATCCCCATTGAAATCTCTTGCCTCTTTCTGTCCGTTCCCCATAACAATTAGTAACTTTGTGGCTAAATTACACTCACCTTAGACATGCAAGTAATTCAGTTCTAATCAGTACAACTACTTATGGAAATTTGCCCTTATGCAAAAAGTCCGCGAAAAGCCCATGTGCAGAATTCCAAAAGAGAATGAAGATCCTGTTCACACACTGACTAACAGAAATTTTGCACATGCCTAACATTAAGCAGTTGTAGAGTCTTATTGATATCAATAACTTTCTACATGTACTTAAAATAGGGTGTTGGATCAATATCAGTGCAGAGGTGAATAAGAGCAAATAAATTCAATAGAGGCATTGTTAACAATTTTTCCTCAGTACACTAACATGTCCACTGTCAAACTCAAGTATGTGCTATATTTTTTGGCATATAAGATTCTGAATCTTCAGGACTATTTACCCAGAATTTTTATTGCCTTATTATGTTACCAACACTGTTTCTAAAGATTTTTAAGTTAAAGAAGCTGGTTCTAATAAATAAGTATTGAAAGAGCCACTGACAAGTTTCTTTAAATAATGGAAGTACATGAAATGTCACAGTACTTCTTAATAATTAGATACTTTAAACATATACCAAGTAATTTGCAAGAAACTCTCTTTGGTCTTATTCTTTAGCAATTACAGTATCAGACCAAATGACACTTTCCCATTATCCTTTTTGAACTTCCTTAAACACTCTATACTTTACTCCTCAAAACAAAACAAAAATGTGTATATATATATATATGTTATATATATGTTATATATATATATATATGTATATATATATACACACACACACAGATACACACACACACACACACACAAAAAAACAAACTACCAACTGCTTATGGATTTACTTACTTTTCCCCCCAAAGTTGGTAATGGTCTACCTTTATTTTTTTTATTTTTTCCCCCCTCCCTTCTCCATGTATTTTTATTTTAACAAAGATGTAGCTAGAGATGCAAAAAACAAAATTCACCAGCAGGACATTTGTTACTAGTGCCAGACACATGAACTAAATTTCTGATTGCATTAGAAACCTTTTCTGTGATGGTTAGCTTGAGTTTCAGTGTTTACACCAAAAGAAAATAAGCCTACATTATCCACATCTGAGCTGAAATTACAGTACTTCATAATGTTCTTATTTGTCCGTAAAACAGACTTGTTAGTCAGAATGTGCCAAAAGAATTCAAGACACAAGAGTGCAATTAAGTGCCACACTGATTTTGATATTGTGGTTAGATTCAAGCATACAGCTATGGAAGACAAACATAGTTCATTTTTAATCAGAAGTGGTGTTTGGCAGGTACATATGGTATATACCTTGAGTGACATACGTTTTGGTCTCAGTCCTAGGCATGGATTTCTTTTTTGGGATAATGGCTTCACCCTTTTGAAACTGCTTATGTCTAAAAATTGCAGGTTTTCGTATTCCTCGGTAGCAACTCACAACTCCCAAACAGGCAAAACTGTTGAAAAATCTGTTGAAAAATCTGGGCAAAGATTAATCTGCCATGACCTGGTAGTTTAGCTTTGAAAGTTTATCAAAATAGTTATATACTTGGCATAAGATTCTGAAAATTAACTACTAAAACATGCAGTGACCTCTATGGTCATCACTACTTTCATGTCCTCACTCATATAGGCACCTGTATGGTTTGGCAGTGTACAGAACTATGTTCCTACTACAGATCTCAAATGACATCCATTTCTAATATTAACAATATGTCCATTTACTGTGATTATCATAATCTGTGATTACAGACAGGTTTGAAGATTTTTTTTTTTCTTTTTTGAGGGATTGGACATGTGTTCCATATCCAAGACTGATGTATATTGGACTTCAGCAACACATCTAATTGTCTAAACAATTACTTTTTGCTGTAATGTTTAGTGACTGAGTGGCATAAGCCACACAATTGTTCAGATAAGTAGCAAAATTTGTTACAAAGCATGTCTGTGATACCTCAGAAGTTCCAAGATCTATTGGACAATATCAACTGTACTACCTAGACTTCATTTTAGGTTTTGTTGTATATCCTACTCAAAAAAAGAGGTGGTCCCATTCTTAAAGTGTGTCATAATAGGTACTTAGTATTCCATTTAAATAACCATACAGATAATTCCGCTTATGAAATTACTGTATCAGCAAGGCATGTGGTCTGATCATTTTAACATGACATAGAAGGCTTTCTATTTCTACCCAATTATAATGAATAAAAACATTAGACTTTTAAAGCCCAAAGGAATTAAATGCCATTAATACTTGAACAACAACAAAACCTGACCAAAACACAAATTCAGGAATTGCAAAGTAAAGCACTAACTGCAAATATAGTTTTAATGATTTTTCTTCAAAACCATAAGAGAGTTGTCAACATCTTGTGTAAGTTTTTCTTGCTGGTTGCTGATTACTGCCACAACCTTATCATGATTACATATTACTTTAATCACATCAGTCATTTACAGTAAGAAGACAAACATAATTCTTTACCAAATTATCATTTTGGCAAGCAACGTTCATAACGTATCCTCAAACTTTGGGGTGGAATAACTCACTTGTGCAACAGATGACATACACCAAGCATAAAGATGACTAAGCACTACCTTTACCAACTGTGTTCTAATACTGTGCTTTCTCCTGTATCATAAATACATGTTGTTCATTTATTATTCAGTGCGTTGCTCATGTTGGAATCCTGAGTTCCACCATGAATATTGATGAACAGCAGAACAGCTGGCTTTGCCTTCAGCTCCCTCTGATATTTCGTCACAGGAGTTGTATGAATGGTAGATTCCCAACACCACAGCAAAAATGATTATCGCAGCCACTACCAGCCATACCACATTCCAGTGTTTACACAGTTTGGGGTACAGAATATATAAATAATTAATGATGACTTCAAGTCTGCTGTAAAACAAAAAGGAAACAGTTATATAGTAATATTAGGCAAATCAATTACCTTAAGCTTTTAAATTTGAGATGTTTCATAGATGTACTGTGCATCGCTTCTCCTCCAAAGACAAAGAACTTAAGTTCTTTCAAGAGTAACTGGACACTCAAATATGGGTGATATTTGCAAGATGACTGTAGACAGCTACCAAGCCATAACCTTGGCTTCTATTTCTCCCACCTGTCAACTGGCAGATCTCAGAGCTTGACACAATTTTAAATTCTGCCTTGCTCACAGCTTGCTCAATTAAGCTAAACATTATAATATATTCATATATTCATGTATTCATGTATTCATAATAATATATTCTAAACATCTCATCCTAAGAGTTTAATGACTAGTGAGATGGCTGCCCTTCTGAACATGGCTGAAATATCAAATTAACGGATGTTTATAATCATAATAATCTGGGAATGAGTCCCTTGGGATCAGGTAGAGGTCCCTACCTTATTTTGGGTTTAGACATATTACTTGCTTTGGCCAGTATTCAATTCCTCTGTAATGCAAAAGTCTCTTTGCTTTTAAAAATGCAGGAAATTGCAGGTATATCAAATTGGGTTGGTAGAACCACGTGGGAAACAATCAACTCTAAAAAAGCTGAAAATTTCAGAAAAGTTTTTCAGTCAGGTACAAATGCTTCAGGTATGATATGCAGAGGATTCAAGGGTCCGTACCATAGGCAAAGAGCATCGGGTACAGATGAATGTAACAAATGTGTCCCTCTGCTGAAAGGCAGGCTATGCTAACTCCAGCATAATGTTCTGCAGCATTTATAGAGATTCTAGAGGGAGCAAGTATCTGCCTTGAGTCCAGCATAGCTGAGGAGTTCATGTTAATCTGCATTCAGCTTGTAGATGTACTGAAAGATTCTTAGGTGAATAGAGTGGCTAGGACCTTTTGGAAATGACATATGACACAAACTGGGGCATCACATTCCTGAATTACAACTTTCATAAGGCAATGCATGTCTACTGAGAGATGCACTTTAGCATCTAAAAAACTTTTGTGGATTTTATTTTATTATTTTCCTCAACTGCACTAACATGGAATATGCCATTCTGTGAAATTAGTTGTTTGCAAAATCCTTCCCTAGACCGGAAGAAAACATGCTCAGATAATAGCATAAAATATACATGGTTGGGTACCAGAAATACAAAGTGGCTCTTATTGTATGGACACATCACACCAGTGTATCACCTGCTTTTCAGTTTTTTTATCTCATCATCATTTTCACTTTCTTCGTGCTCATCATGACTTTCTTTTGGTGTCTCTTCATCTTCTTCCTTCAGCTCCTGAAGTTCTTTGGTTTTCTTCAAGCCTTCCTGATAGCTTTAACACAAAAAGAACTTTTCTTAGTCTAGCCTGCTACATAAACATGTTCCTATGTAAAGAAAAATTAGCTTTACATTTTGTCACGTACAATAAAACACAGTGTTGCTGTAGCACTCAAACAAGTGAAAAGATGAGCTAAAGACTATGAATATGCCACAGAGCCACACTTCCTTAATAGAGGATTATCTTAGATCTATTAGTAAATCCTGAAAAAGCAATAGAGGGTTATTTTAGTTCTATTAGCAAATCTTATCTTGCAAAAGAAAAAAGGTTATAGTCCTTAGCAGAGCACTATAGTACAGTCTATAGTAAAGTGAGCATTTCTGCTTATTGTTATTTTAATCGTTTTGACCACCTACTCTTTTTGTTTGTTTGTTTTGTTTTTGAGAATAGATAGAAATCAATGCAAAAGATAGATGACTTTGGATCTGCAGAATGAGATCCAAACTTTTGTCTCCCTACACTAAGTTTTTTGCTTGACATGTGGAAGCAATAGATGCCAACGTTGTTAATTGCCCCTAGACATGTTCTGTAAAGCAATTTGCCACACAAATAAAAGTTGATGTCTACTCTGTTCATTTCCACATACACCTTTCAGAATAAGCATTTTAGAAAGTTGTTTTGGGTTGTCCTATTGTGAAGCTGTGTACTATCAACATATGAACACCCATCTAACTCAGAATCTCTAACTGCTCTCCCCCAGACTGGCTAACATAAATAATGGATGAAAGTGAACAGCCACAATGCAGATACAAGTGATGCTCACTCACATTGCATCCCATCCTGCTTCAATTGTGACCATCTTCTTGGAGCTTATATCAATTATGTTGCTTATTTAGCATTTAGAATCACACAATAAAGAATACATCTGGTAGCACATATTTAAGATTTAGTTCACGTAAAATATTCCCACCCTTTGTTATATGCTTCCTCTTCTATCTTGGCTTTAGTTTCAGGATTGATCTCATCCAACCCACTCTGTGTTAGTGCAGAAGTTGAGGTTTCACAGTCAGGCTCTCCATTAGTCTTTCCACTGCCGAGACAAAAAAAAAAACAAAAACAAACAAACAAACAAACAAAAAAAACACACCACTGATGAAAGGTATTGTATTTGGAGTATATTCAGTTTGTGTGACTCCTGATTCTGTAATGATCAATCCATAAGGATCTCTGAAGAAAAACTGAAGGAAAATCTGACGTTTGATAACTTTTTCTAATTGAACCAGTAAGAAATATTAATACTTTTTCTTTTCCTTCAGAATTTCTGTACAGCTTCAAAAGATGATCTGAATCTGGCAGAGTTCTGTTAAACTGTAACAACCACTGGCAATGCTTTTTGCCATAGTTCATAGCTTTTGTTTTTCCACTTGTTGCATATTTTCATTTTTCGTAAAGTACAGAGATAAAACAAAGACATAAGATATTTTTTTTCCTTTCTCAGCACTCATCTGAAGTATGTGAAAGTCAATATCCTGTACTGACTTGTGATCTGAATTCCTTTAAATTTTTAATTTGCACAATAT
Source organism: Oxyura jamaicensis (assembly GCF_011077185.1). Lineage (NCBI taxonomy): Eukaryota > Metazoa > Chordata > Aves > Anseriformes > Anatidae > Oxyura > Oxyura jamaicensis. The sequence goes on from NC_048897.1 coordinate 62,363,934, forward strand.
TTAAAGCATCCTATCAAACTTTAATTCAACTTAGCATTTCAGATATTGTATTGTGGTACTGTAAGCAGTCTAAAACACCAAAGTAATAGTATTATTAATTAAAAAACATCACTGATTTGTTACTATGTTTTACTTCTGAAACATCAGCAAGCAGCTTCCTTAGAATATGCAACATTTCTTGAAAGAGCTAAGTATTTGGAAAGGTGCCTGACAATTTTATTTATGCTTTCTACATAGATTAGATATAAGAATAATGTGTACACACACAAGGGTTTGCAAATGCAAAAATACTTGTATCCATAATGTTAATAGTTTACAAAGATCTTGTACAACAGATTGAATATGCTTTCTGTTCTCATCCCAGTATCATGTTTTCATATCATCCACCTTTGTGGATCTTGTTGCAATTTATAAGTCCTAGAAAAATATAGACATTGAGATACTGGCTTCTCTAACAGCCTGGAAAAAAAAAAGTTTCGTATCTCTATTTTTTTTTTTTTTTTAATACAAACTTCTTAGGCTGTTATAACTAAATTCTCAGGCTGTTAAAACTAAAATTTCAATCCTATTGCTTTAATTTAGCTGAATGTTTACGTTTACATGTATACTAAAAAATAATTACTATTCAATTTAGCCATTGTTTTGACTTCTATAAAATTTTGATGATCTAACATTATAAATTATACTTCTTAGTTTCATTTTTTTTCTATTCATGTAAATTTCAAAACCTACATGACACTGGATATTGTAGTGTTTCAAAATATAATTCTTACCAGCTGGCCATATGTTGAGAAGGTAAGAGCAGAAGAATTTAAATTATGCTGACAGTAAAATTTAAGAACATGCATACCCAGGGTTGTTCATGACCAACTTCAGGCACAGCATTAATTAATTCCAGAAAATATATATAAAAAATCCACATGTATTATATGTAACACTCTTAGTTTTGCTAAGTTCTAAAGGTAGGCCCTACTCAAATGTATAATCTCCTGCTGCATCTTTTACCTCATGAGTTTCAATGACTGTTGGATCATAGCAGACTAGATTTAGTTCTGAGACACTGCTTCTAAATTCTTTGTACATAAAAAAACAATACACCATGATATAGTATAAAATAGTTACCACACCTTGGAATCAGCTTGAGTCAATAGTGTGCCACTGATTTCCATACCTTATGCCTTTGTATAATTTCTGTCAGGAAAGATTGAAATTATACCAGTAACAGTTTCATTTCATACTAAGATTCAATTGGTAATGAAATGACCTAGAGAAAACTCACTTCTCTAGAAGTGCTGGCAGAACAGGAGTAGATGCTAGATTGCTCCTTCCATTGCTCGGTGATTCAGACTGTAAGTTGAAAATGAGCAATAAATGCTACATCCATGAATCAATTTCAAACGAGTCTTCAGTAAAATGACAAAGTCGATGTGCTACTTAGGTTTTCTTCCCATACCTAACAGCAAGGTATCTTTAATACAGAGCTCACAAGTGACTCCCTCTACCCACAATAAACACAATAAACACTGGACTTGAGCACTATAACAATTTTTCTGTGGCATTCCCTTCTACAATTTTTTTTTTTTTTTTTTCCTCCAAGAAGGTATCAAGTCTCTCTTCGTTATATATTGATCACTAAACAGTAAAATATTCCCTTACACGACAGAAATTACCTTTGTCCATCCCATTCATTAGGACGTAGTCAAATTTAACCAATTAAAGGGTTTACATTTTTTAGTAACTATGGCTTGGCCCTATGCAGAAGTGTTTTAAACAAAGCCTTGTAGCTTTCAGCTGTGGGTTTTACTTACTAGGGATGGCATTGAAGGTATAGGTGAAGCTGTTGGTGACTGACCAGGAATGTTCAAGGAGTTAAATTTAGGAACAACTGCAACACTGACTCGCCTCCGAGGCATATTCTAGGACAAAGAACATTATTTTTTTTCTGTCATACAACAAAATAGGCCAAAGAAAAATTCTGAAAGTTAAGAGGTACGTCAAATATGTAGGTTAATGTCAGCAAGAAGACATTTAAGAGAGTTAGCAGCAAAATTATAGTAAACTGCTGTTAGGTCTGTGAACATCCCCCAGACTTCCTATCTACTAGTGCTTCTATCTTGCTAGTACTATCTGGCATGGCGAGTGCTTAGTGAGAATCAAACTTCTGTACAGGGAAGTTTCACATTTTTTTTTTACTCCACTCTGAAAGTCCAGTAACAAAAGTGACACAGGAGGCATATTTTAAACTGTCAGTTCTCATGAAAGGCTATTATCTTTGGTTAAGCCAGATACGTACTGATACCAGGAAAAATACCAGAAGACCAGAAAATAATGAAGTTACATATGATACTCATCTCTTGCTATGTACCTATTATGATATACTGTACTCACCAGGATATAGTGCCTTTTTTAGTTTTTATTTTTAATAAAACTACACATTATTACAGAAACAGTAACATCCATTCCCTCCACAAAAGAAGAAAGCTTACCCCCCCCTTGAGTTGTTAGGTATTTATCTAGCATCATGTGACATTGCTTACATTTCCCAAAGACCATGGAAATCCTTCATATGTTAAACATGTGCTAGTTTTATACAATATATTATAGCTCAAGTGTAGATCATATAAGTCTGCATTCAGTAAGAAGCCAAATAATTTATCTATGTTATACAAGTAGTGAAATCTATGCATCCCACTGAGTAAAAAAGCACACAAAAAAACACAAGCACATATAGCATCTAACAGCATCATCTTACTGCATATCCAAATATTTCTAAGATTCTGCTCTAGATAACTTGACAAAAAATAAGTTCAGCAGGTTTACCAAATATATACATGGGATCACCTACTCTACGGTCCTGGATCTAGACAGGACCAATTTTACCTATTTATTAATGACAGAGGTACACCTAATGTACTCCTAACAAAAGGGAAGATTCTTCCTGCTCAGCACTCAGAAGTGATAGGAATAAATTAAATATAAAGAAGTACAACCCAAATAAAAATATGAAAAGAAATACTAGACTCAGTAATGCCTCTGACCAAGTTTCATGATGGTCAAACCAGGACTTAGGTCTCTCAAATAACTAGTTATTTTATGAAGTTTTAAATAAACTTGGACTCCAGCAACAGGCAGTTTCAGAGAAATAAAATGGTGGTCTTGTTAATGTTATTAATCAGTCAAGTTAACACAATCTGAAATAATCTCCCCTCTCTCAATACTTTGTAAAGACAGACAAGATATTCTGATGGCAACTGAAAAACAAGCCACACTTAAAAAAATATTATTGACATCTATCTTCTGAACATGATATCATACTTAAGGTAATGAAAATGGTATGTTCCTGGAATCCCTCAAATAGAAAGGTTTGATCCAGTGTACTGCTTCTTCACTGAAGAACTAGAGCAATGCAAAGGACCTAAGCCACTTTCTGCAGCACCAGTATGTGGCCTGGAATATGACTCTTCCTAAATAAATATGTCCCTTTATGATTCACAGCAGGCATTATTGGTATTCCATAGAGTCAGCCTTAATCAGACATGCAAAATTACAAAGCATTTACACTAGACTACATGAATAATATTGAGAACTAACCATTACTATATTTTGAACACAGACTATAAGACTGAATATATGTAGACAAAGAAACTTCACTACATAAAATGTTCACTTAATTTTCTTTGTATTGCAGAAATACCTTTCCAACAGTAAGAGACATGGATCTAGATGAACGAGGTACTCCATCTTCTGCATAAAAACAGAAAAGAATAGTCTTAGAATATATGAGTAATAATAGAGCCCTTGCTTGCATTTCAAACTCAGACATACTCAATATCTGTAGTGACTGCATATTTATCTGTCATACAGTTCTGGCCTCAATTTCACCTGTAGAAGATACAACTTAAACAGAAACAAACAAACAAAACCAACTCTACAACACACACAAAACACCCATTACTATCCTTACTTATTAGATAAAAGCCTACTGTTTGCCTCCTTCTGTACGCTTTTTATGTAAGTTTTTTCCAAAAGAAAATATTCATATTTAAGGTTCTGGCAAGCTAGGAAAGATAAAGTAAAAAAAAAAAAAGTATTCTGCAGTAATAAAATTTTGCTATTAACTGTCATTTCAGAGGTAGCTATATTAAAAGCTGTGTAAGCTTTGCACATTCCACATTTGCACATACATTAGAGGCCAATAAAAATTTTACTGAATCTCATCAGAATTTGATAAGTGACAGCGATTTTTAAATTACCGTACTGTAGCATTAAATATTGTTTATATGACATATTTAAGCTGATACATCTATAATTTTCTAAGTCTACTTCTGTAGAAGAGGTTTCATGATACATCACTTCTTATCATTAATAGCATTATATATCTCTCTGTACACAGGCAAGACAAACTTTGTTGTTGTTGTTTTATTACCAGATGCACCATAGCTTCTGCTAGAATTCTGATTGGCAAGTTTCTTAAACTCCATTAGCTCAGCATGATCCTTTTCATATGTTCTCTTTAGATTTTCCACATACTGCATCATTACCTCCGTTGCCTTTGACATACGCTTCTCCTAAGGAATAAAGGAGAGGATTACGCAAGTTACCTCTACACTTCTCAAACTTATCATTTGCCTCTATGTGCATGCCCCCTGTCAGGACTAGACCTGGAATAATTGTTCGTAAGAATACTGGTATCTGAAAGACTACAAATTCCTAAGTTTATTAGAACACAAACATAAATGCATTAATATATATCCAGAGAAAACCATCAATTATTTTGTCAAATATTTATATACTACCTGTATGCCTATATGATCACTTATGTGGTATATGTGCCCTTGCTTTCAAACCTTTGAAGATCTCACTGGCATCATCTTAGTTACTTCATTTGGCAGAAGTAACAGTTTTGAGCCTAGGAGGGTATTGGGTTGTCACTTATACTTGCTATACAACTAACACAGCTTTTCATAGTTGTCTGACTTCAGCTATTGCCAAGGACAGGTTATTGAAATAGCCGAGCTTTATGACCCACAGAAGTTTTTTTTTTTTTTTTTATGCTGCACTGTTATAAAATGTTTCTTGTACTGCAGCTATAATTCTGAATAATATATATGCTCCTATTGTGCACATTATATAGCTTCATGGGTAATCTCCAGACCGAAAAGGTATCTTCTCTGACACCGTAATGTCTTTAATCTCCCAAAATGACATATAAAATTCAAAGGGCTCATAGAACCTTCAGCTATGTCTGAGAAAAAAACAGAGTAAACACATACAGCGAGGATACGTTTGTTAGATGCCAGGATGCTCTTACCTGGCGAACAGCTCCAACCATTTCAGCACGACTAGATAGCCTAGCAGCTAAACGCCGTAGAACAGCAATATCCTCCAATAGCTTCTGGTAAGCTTCTCTGTGTTCATAGTGATGCCATAAATGAGCTGAAGACTGAAATGAAATACATAAGCCTTGCTGTGATGTCTTGCCACTCGTAGGTCAGATGAGCTGGCCTGAGTCACAGAACCAGTGTAAGACATGTCCAGGCAGAACTACACACAGATGAGTTCTTAGACAAAGAGGAACACCATCTCTACCACCAGAGACAAACTAGCGAGTGCTGCTGCTACTGCAGACTCAGAAGGGTGCTTTGCTGTATATTGCAGGCACAACTTTCAAGAGGTTCAAAATGGCTGAGCACACTTGCAATACTTCTCGTTTTGAAATCAGTTACGTATCATGACTATCTACTTATGAACTTTACAAATACCAAGCTTATTTTAAGTACTACTTAAAAGTGATTCCTGAAACTTGCAACATTTTGTTTGCTGGGCACAAGGTGTTAAGAAGGCCATTTATGTTCTTTCATATCCAAGACACTTTAACCATATTGAAAATAAACCAGACATTAGAGTCTCAAGAATTTGAGAAGCAAGAGAGTAATAGAAATCAATATGGCCTGTAACCCAAATGGCAAATACAATTTCTTAACCATTTTTCATGTGTCAGTACACACATTTATGCACTTGATTAATACTATCACTCTGATAGCTCAGATTTAATATTGAAAAGCATTGAAGCATATGGGATTAGTCACCAAAAGCAAAAGTGAATTTAAACATTTTATTAACCAAAGTGTTAGTGAAGATCTCTTCATTGAATTTGAATTGAATCAATTTTCTACTTGCAGAAAAGACTGATACAAGAAATACTGATAAAATTTAGTTCAGACTTACAGACAGACTTAGTCTTGTTTTTTGTTTGTTTGTTTAACCAGAGTCAGTTGAGAAATCTCATTTGTAGTGCAAACCTTTGGTGTAGGAACACAGCTAAGAGAATGATAAACTTGGTACAACAACAAGTACAATGACAAAATTTCTTAAATTTCCTTATCGCTGAAGCCAGTGTGTTAACAAATTGAAGCCTAAATTTGACTGTAAGACCCAGGAAGGCATAAGAAAATGTATGCATGAGGAAAAAAAGCAGAGATTTCAGATTTTTCAACTGTTTCTTGGGACGTGTAAATTGCTTATTTCCTTGAGCAAATCTGAAATTCATGCGAATCAATCCACTTTCCCTTTAAGCTGGGTTTTTGAATAAAACATCAGTTATTACAAGTGTGATTAAAAAAATCCTAAATACTGGTCAAACTCATTAAAACATTTAACATGTGTCTGTCCTACAGAAACAAACATAACTTTACACTTGGATAGAAGCAAATCTAATATGGTACACCTTACACAGGAGCTGCCACATCATTTAATTGTTGCTTAGATTATTCCATTGTAAAAAAAAAAAAAAAAAAAAAAAAAGCTTTTATATGAAAATCGTAGTTGCCACTTTGTTATAAAGTACCTTAAAAATCTTGTAAAAGCCAGACTGCAGGTTGTAAACTGAATAAAGTAGAGAAACCAGCCTCACAGGAGAGGTACTCCATTCCTTTGATCATTTCAGATGGCCACCAAGATGACCAAGGGACTGGAGCACCTCTCCTGTGAGGAGAGACACTGAGTTGGGACTGTTCAGCCTGGAGAAGAGGAGGCTTAGGGGTATCTTCTCAATGTGTATAAATACCTAATGGGAAGGTGCAAAAACTATAGAGACAGGCTGTTCCCAGTGGTGCCAAGTGCCTGGACAAGAGGCAGTGGGCACAAACTGGAACACAAGAGGTTCTGTCTAAACATCAGGAAGCACTCCTTTACTGTGCATGTGATGGAGCAGTGGAACTGTTTGCCCAGAGAGGATGTAGTATCCCTCCTTAGAGATCTTCACAAGTTGCCTGGACAAGGTGAGGGGACAAGAGCAATCTGCTGTGGGTGTCCCTGCTCAGGCACAGGTCTTGGACAAGATGACCTCCAAAGGTTGCTTGCAGCCTTAACCATTCTGTAATTCTGTGGAAGCTAATTACATCTGCCCCATGCTGGTAACATGGTCCTTGTTGCCTAATTAGGGATTCTTTAACATGCTGAATATAACAAACGGTTGTTATATAAATATAACAACTAGTTGTTTGCAGTTAAAAGAGCACTTATACATTACTTGAAAAAAATGTAGGTGTACAAAATATAATTAATAAACCCCTAAGATTTTACAAGTTGTTTCTGTTTGCTCTTTAACATGGAAAAAATGGAACATCCATGAAATATTCCCAAGTGCTTTTTTTTTTTTTTTTTTTTTTTTTTTTTTTCTCCCAGTAACAATTGATCTGTACATGCAGATTTGGAATTCCAGGTGACACAAACTTTGTTTAACTGCATCCTTTCTCACCTGATGTTCTCGATAAAGTAAATGGGAAAAATTTTATATTCTCCTAACTATTTCTCAAAGCTATAGCAACACTTCCTTGTAAGGTGCTATTTCATTTAGAAGCATGCTATCTATACACCTCCTCCTTTTTTGCACAGAACTGTGCACATCACATATCTGAGAGATATATTTGTCGTTTCAGTTACCAAAAAAAAAAAAAAAAAAAGAATAAAAGAATAAATATAACCTGTTCCTAAGATTGCACATATTCTTTATGTAATTCTCACTCTTTTCTTTCCTATACCACCTTCCATTACCTGCAGTTAAGAAGATCTTTCAAGTCATAAACCTCTGGACTCAGGTTTCAGATCATTTCAGTATCTCACCTAATGAGACACCTGAAGGTTACTGCTGAAGAAGGTGGTCTTGCTCAGGAGAGCAGGAATCAGAGCTCAAATTGCAGTTCAGCATGCTATTAGCTTTGTTACAGGCTTCTTCCAAGAACGGAACCTCAAATTTATAGAATTTGAAGCACGGCAGGGCAACATCCTCTATGCACTTTCAGCAACAGCGGCCCACCCTGGCAGAAAATGCTCTCTCAACTGTAGAAGGTTACATAATGAGCTCAAGCAGCACAGAATGAAGTTTTGTGGCTGAATTTACAGTGAGTATAAGCAAGCACAGTCACACATTTCAAATGTGTGTGCACTTGAATGTGTGCTAGAGTTCAGAGAAGTATTTACTGTTCTTTTCTTACCGTAATGGCTGCCTTAAAGTTTTCCAGTTCCTTCTCAACATTCTCTTCAGTAAGATTTCTCTCTCTCTCTGCTTGATTAATTCTAGATTCCAAGGTATAACTATCATTTCTAAAGGCCAAGGAAAGCTGTACAAATACATTCTGTTTGGATTAAAAAAAAAAAAAAAAAAAACACAAGAAAGAAAGCATCTTTAAATAAGTACCACTGTACTGTAATTTCCAGTAATAACTTATAAATAAGACACACATTTAACAAGCTTCAGTACTTAAATAAATATTGAAATAGAAAACTGAAAATACTTTTAAAAAACAGATTAAAAAAAATCACTCCTCTTTAATTCCTCTAAAATATTAATATTTTCATGAATGCTTCTCTGGAAGTTCAGTAGAGCAGAGACACAACGATGGAAGTAGCCTACCAGAAGTATCAGAATCACAATGAATCTGTTTTCTAGCTGGACTTCCTCCAAGGGTCCCCAAGGTTTTTAAACAGATAGTCTGTGCAGAGGAAATCCAGGGATGATCTCACCATTATCATTGTTTTACCTAAGGGATAAACATCTACCACCAAAGGCAAAAGATTAAGTGCTAACATTTTTATTCTCTCGAACCACACTTTTACAGATCACTTCTTGGTTTACCAGATGCATTTATTGCTTAGGATTAATACTTTGTGAAGAACAAGTCACCAATAGCTCCATTTGATTGCAGCTATGTAAATAAATAATTATTCATTACTGGTACATTAAAAAAAAAAAAAAAAAAAAAAAAAAAGGGCAGCAAAATATCAAAAAACAAAGCCACCCAGATAATGAGCAACCTATAAACAATTTCTTGGCTAGAACTAACAAAGTAAAAAATATGTCAACTGACTCCAAAATACAATTGAAAATCATACCTAAGCTCCTATTGGCCAATGAAACAAAAAAAGCAATTAAGCAATTAACTAATGTGGTTTCTGGTCTCAGTTTCATTTTTTTTCTAGTTTTATCATATCTATAATATTATTTTAAAAAGTAGAAACAACATTATTATAAAATCCTTATTACATATAAATTTATTACAATAATTTACAAAACAAATGTATGTGCTATTAGAAAGAATGCACAAACACTTTTATTTAATTTAGGTGTTTTAACTGTTTATTTTGTCTGGGGCAATTGTCCATATCACATAAAAATATTGTTTGAATTGAGCTCCATTTTTTTTTTTTTCCTGAAAAATATTTTTGGCAAAATATCTGATTACCTGATTCTGATAACCACCCTTAGACTTACAGTAACCACTTAAAATTGAGGCACGTTAAATTAAAGACAAATTTAAATCAGGAGCATAACCAAGATTATAACTAATTTAACTACAGAATAAACATATATTAAGGGATAAAATTCACTCTGCATCACTGAAAGCTGTTAAATGAATCTTTAATCAAGAGTTACGGCTTGTGTTATTCAGAAGCTTAGACAAGAACGTATAGCAGTGGTACATTTGGTGCCTAAACCTACCATTTAAAGAACACACTTACCTCAACTTCTTTTTCAGTAAGCGGAGGGGAGCTAGAAATTAAAGCAAAGAAATTAAGATTTTATTAGGTTTGTCTCTTAAAACAAAACTATTGAAATACAGAATTGAAAATAACAGAAGCCCTTGCCTTAAATATTTTATGGTTTCTTTTTGTCAAATCACCATTTAATTAATAAAGTTTTCTTTAAAGGGCTAAAGCCCACTTTTTTTTTTTTTTTTTTTTTTTTTTTTTTTTTAAAAAAAAA